>NC_084600.1:0-117500 GCF_033807715.1 Cololabis saira | reverse complement strand
TCTCCACTAGTTGCAGCTGTTTTTGCCACTCAGTGCGAGTAAGGGTCCAGTGGGAAAGTGACGTCAATGCAGACCCTTTATACTTCATGATTAAACCGTCCCTCATATACTCCTATACTGCTATTTTCTCACCCGGCAGTCTTCATTTGGCACCAAAGTAGAAGGGCATCTTTGGCTGATTTTTTCTCCTTGTTGTCTTCTGTTTCCACGCTGATGTCCTGAATCTGAATATTGAATAAGTAAAGAGATGTCATTTCACATATTTCATAAATTACTAGAATAAAAATTACTTGTGATATTTTAATTGATATATAAAGTAAATGTCAGTACGCAAACATCATTTCAGACAAGGTTACAACATTTACAAGTACCGTAATGAAATTGAGTCAGGAGGGATTTGGGGGACAAAAGACCTAGGAATGTTCCTAGATAGCTCACTCTAGGGAGGTTTGGGTCTTTGAAAACCTTTTCTTTTCCTTGCAAATAGAGTACACTACATATAAGCCACTAAAACATATTTTTTTAAATAAAAGCAACTGTTTAGCTTTTCTCACGTAACATAATCTTCTAACTCGAACCCTTGAGTATGATGAATAAAGAGGAAACAGGCCAAAATAAAGCATGTAGGCTATTTCAGTCAATTTGCATTCAACAATTTCTATTTACACAAAAAAAGAAAAAGAAATGTCAATGACAGTGTTTAATATTAGCATAGACGGGTGTTAATAAACTAAGAGCTTATAGTGCTTGTCAGGAGTAGATTTGACCAATCAATAAGGGTAGCAAATGTCAGTTTAATGGCTAATTTTATCTAATTTTCTTATCTAATTTTATCTTGGACGTTTTTACCGTATAGAAACGTAATTCTCATCATGTGTGACATAAGACCTAAAAACAGGCATTGTGGCATAGAATTCTCAAATTGGTTTAATTCACCGTACGAATTGTTACAGGTTACTTTTGTAATACTGTATTTGACCCGGTCTTTGTACGTTTTGACCGTATAGAAAAGTAATTCTTGCCATTGTAAGAATGAGATGTACCTGCTGGATCTACTGCCCTTACTTGTGCTTTTTATTATTTTACCTCTTTTCTTATCATTTTATCTGTTATTTACTGTTTAATTGTGTCTTGCCGCTTTTAACGTTGATGTAAAGCACTTTGAATTACCTTGTGTTGAATTGTTCTATATAAATAAACCTGCCTTGCCTAGTAGCAATAGCAAGTTGAAGAAAGGCATAGCACTTTTGTTTAACTGAACCCAGAAAAAGTTCTCTCTGAAGTTCTCCAGGCTTTGCAACACACACAAATCACTAGAAGCATTATGGGCTATGTTGAGTTGCAACAGTAGCAACACAGCAAATTAGTGAAAGCAAATACCAACTGGTTTTAAACCACAGTTAGGGGGTGTCTCAGATAGGGGAGGAAAACCCTATTTCCTCATATGCAGCTTATCAGTATAATTGTCCGATGACCCACAAAGAAAACTAAAATAATAGTACCGTATTTTCCCCACTATAAGGCGCACCTAAAAGCCTCTAATTTTCTCAAAAACCGGCAGTGCACCTTATAATGCAGTGCGCCTTAAATATGATCATTACGGTAATGTCTGTTACTGTGGTCAGGGGGATTGTGGGTAATGTAGTTGGTGTCGCCGAAGTAACGGCGCTAAAAACGTCAGGAATCGTCACAGACGTTCAAGACAACAGCAGCAACGCCGACTCGTATAATGGCGACTTTGACAAGACGGAACAAAGCTGGTTTTTATTTTGTTAATAAAGTTTGACATACGGTACTTTTCTTCTTGTTTTTTTTTTTTTTTTTTGCATTTGCTGTAGGATTTTGTAGCATTTCCTGTAGCACAGCTCCATCAGGTAGATACGTAACTCAACCCCAGCCACTATAGTACGGTACTTTACCATATATTTAGTGCGCCTTATAATGCGGTGCGCCTTATATTTGGAAAAAGTTTTTAAATGCGTTATTCATTGAAGGTGCACCTTATAGTGCGGAAAATACGGTAGGCCCCGTATAATTCAAAATCCAAAAAAGTGCTAGAACACATGAAGCGACCCAATGCAACAAAGGAAATTAAGTGGCATCAAAAGTGGGCATAACTGGAATGTCTGCACCACCATTTGATTCATTACCTGGAAACGGAGGATGATGGTCCAGATGAGACCCAGGGTGAGACGGTGATTTCCATCCACAATGTCGTGTGAGCCCATGTTTTCTAGATGGACCTTTTGCTCCTTGAGAAACTGCAAGGCTTTATCGACATTTTCCAGGCAGTGGATACGCATGCGGCCCTTAGTGGGCTTTGGCTATGAGCAGCAGGAAAAAAAAAAAGGAAGCTTGTTAATGTAATAAAATGCATGATGAGGAAAGGGATTGGTGGGAACTTGAAGAAAGAAAAAAGACAAGCAGAAGAAAGAGGAGAAGTAAGTCACACTCAAAAAAAAAAAAAAAAAAACGAAGCACATGTATTCTCCTGCCTAGGTGGAGGAGCCTGTTAAGGGTCATGCTGTGGACTTGTGGATCGTAGTTAGGACAGAAAAGAGGGGTTTCTCTACAGCACTGACCAGCTGTTCTCCTGAGAGCACTTCCAGAAGACGGATGAGCATGCGGCCATCCCGCAGGTCTGTGTACAAGTCGCCAATGCGACAGGTTACTCGGCCCAAGTGAGAGTTTACCCATTTGGTAAACGTCTTCTTTTGTACTGCTTCACGCTCATCTGCAAAGAGAACAGAGGGGAGAAAGGGAGGGGAGTGTTAATCTTAGGGTGTTTTCAGACCTGTGGCCCGTTCGTTTTGTTCCGATTCAGGGGCTAAATCGATAGTTGTTTCATTTTTCGTTTGTGGCATTTGTGTTCACAAAGCAACCGTCTGTAGCGGTTCAAAGCTGTTAACAAATGCCATGAGAACCAACTGTTCTCTCATTGGTCAGAAATGAATGCGGAAAGAGTTTCCTCTTCTGTACCCCGGGAAAAACAACAACTATGGAGCATCGTAAGCACAGTTATGAGTGAGTTGTGTCGGTTGCTGTGTGGATTCTGTTCTCACTGCAAACGAACCGCTCCAGGTCTGGATTGGAAGCGAACCGAGACCACCTCTCCTAGAAGATCTCGGCTCGCTTGTTTTGTCCCGCATCCGAGCCCGATTGCTGTGTTCACATATACCAAACGAACCGATCTTTAGGGGGAAACGCTCCCTGTTTCGGAACAACTGCTCCAAACGGGACAGGTGTGAAACTAACCTACCCTGACATTATTAGACAAATTTACAAGATGCTATTATTCTGCAACCATTTGGTTTTTTACTACCCTCCACTGATCAGCCATGCCGTTAAAACTATTAAGAGGTAAAGTAACCCTAACCCACTATTGGCACTTTTCCACTAGTATCGGCTCAGCCCAACTCAGCTCGGCGGCGGGTTTACACGGCTCCACACGTTTGTTTTTCCACAGCCAGGTGAGAAGTGGGCAGGTTGGGGTGAAGCTGCTGTGACGTACTCGATTGCGCAACACCTTTGTTCATGTCGGCGCTGATCAGAAATCAGCTGGAGCGGCGAGCGGCTGAGAAAAAAACAGCCCGTCTACGTCGCTTTTTTTCTCGACAGCCACCAGGTTTATGAACATCTGCTCCTCAAAGTTGGATCACCAAACAAACGTTTTGCGCTTTATAATAAAATCGCCGCGAGCCGCTCTCGCTCTGACTCCCGCTTCCTGATTCAAACGTCTGACGGCCCCGACCCCCGACCAATCAGAGGCGTGGAGAGTGGTGACAGACCCGCCCCCGACCAATCGGTGGCGAGGAGGGTGGTGACCTCAGAAATAGTCCCTGCTCAGCCCGCAAAGAACCTGGCTGAAATGGTTACAGAAAAAAGTATCGACTTGGAGCGGCTTTACCCGTCTCAGCCCTAGTGCGAAAGCGCAAAACGGGTAGAACCGAGCTGAAGTGATACTAGTGCAAAAGCGGCATATGTTACAATACAGTATTTTGATACAATTATTTGCATTATACCATTCAAATGGATGCTTCTTTATACATATCTTACATTTATACTTTTGCGTGTTTGGGATGCCCCGATACCAATACTGCTCTCATATACTCGTACTCGCAAAAATTCTCCGATACCACGCACCGATACTTCATTGTTGTTGTAGTTACTGGTTAGCGCCTCTAGGGGGAGATGTTGAGCCGCCCCGCGGCTCCCCGGGTGAGTGTGCAGCCTGGCGGCGGAGCAGCCGCCGAGCCGCCGCTGCTCAGCCAGCTGTTCCCCGTTTCAGTTTGTTCTATCTTCCTTAATTATACAAACTGGACGGTTGAGTATTACCCTTACTCACAGGGAACTTTATTAAACACTCCACGTAACTCACAGTACAACGTGGTCTCATTGCGGGTTTATGTTTTTCTTCTTCTTCTTCTTCTCCGTTTTATTGGCAGATCGCAACCAACTTTAAGGTGCATACCGCCACCTACTGTACAAGAGTGTGTAACATAATTTCATTTAGTCTGTTTTTTAAATTCTATTTGATTGTTTGTGATGTTTCACATGGATGGCTTCGGGTGGGTGCTGCACATGCTCAGTTGATGTAGCTGCGATGAGACTAAAGCGCGGAGGAAAGACCCGCTGGCCGAGTTTTGTTTAAAATTGAATTTCTGTTGCAAATAAAACCTGTCTTCCAATTCATTGCATTTTTAGCCTAGTTATTTTGTGGTAGTAGTATCGGATCAGTACTCGGTAACGGTGAGTACACAAATTAAAATACTTTTACTTGGTGTGAAAAAAATTGTATCGGGGCATCCCTAGTAGACATCTTTGTAAATGAAGCCCTATCACCAAAGAAATCACAGGACCACAACCCACATGGACTAAAACATCCATTGCTATTGTTCCATTATCAGACACTCTAGGACACCCTCAAATGTTCTGCCCATGGCCTGACATGGTAATCATTTGGCGTACACATTATTAGGCGCTAAGTCACAGTGTTGTAAAACTGGCTGGATGAATGAAACCGGCCAAGTCCATGCAGGGCCAGGTGGAAACCAGTTTGACCAGGATAAACTATTCACTATACACCTCTTCACTAGGTGAAATCATCAGCTCTCATGGCGTCTCCTACCACTGCTATGCCGACGACACCCAGCTCTTGCTTTCCTTCCTACCTGGGGACACGGCCGTCTCAATGTGAATATCGGCCTGTCTTTCTGATATCTCTGCATGGATGAAGGACCGTCACCTTCAGCTAAATCTGTCCAAGTCTGAGCTTATTGTCTGTCCAGCCAGTCATTCCTCACCTCCAGCCCAAGAGAGCTCATGCCACTCCGCTGCTAATCTCTCTGCACTGGCTTCCAGTTGCAGCATCAAGTTCAAAGCTCTGGTTCTGGCTACCAAACAATTACCCAAACGGCTCCTGCCTACCTTCACTGCTTCATCCAGAGCTACACTCCCTCTACCTTCACTCCTTCATCCAGAGCTACACTCCCTCTACCTTCACTCCTTCATCCAGAGCTACACTCCCTCTACCTTCACTCCTTCATCCAGAGCTACACTCCCTCTACTAGGGCTGAACGATATACCGTTATCGTATCTATATCGAGATATGAACATTCAAGACATTAATAACGGGAAAGCAACGATATAAACGACATATTTCCGCTCGCCCTGCTTGTACAGCGCGAGCAGTCTCCATAAACATTACTTTAAAGATTGCCCTTGAACGCACCACTACGGCCAGCCAACCACAAAGCTTATTTCATGCTTGCTGTTGATCGACAGCTGAAGCCAACCAATGACAAACATAGGAGGGAGGGAGGGAGACTGAGACCGAGACGCACACAGCCACACACACACGGAGCGGAGAAGAGCGGAGAAATCCAAACGGAAGAAAAGAGACATGAGTGCGGAGGATAATGCGGCCGGTGGCGGTGCTGAATCTAATTTTGTGCCAAAACATAAATCATCCTCCATTATTTGGAGGTATTTTGGATTTAGAAAGGATGATGTCGACCAGAGCGAGGTGTTGTGCAAGTCGTGCTTGGTGAAAATTGCGACGTGTATTTCGCAGCCGATCCGTTTTTAGTTTTGAAATTACAAAATAAAAATAGAGAAATAAACCAAAATAATCCGTTCCCCATCTTTTGTTTTGATAATAAAAAATTCATTGATGTGTTGGAAAATCGAAATTGGGAATTAAAACAGCGAGTGGAAAACTTTTCTCTATTTCGTTTACTGAAAACAAGGATTGGACAAATGGGGGGATTGCACATGCGCAGTAATACATTAAGAAAGTTGTTTCTGGTTCTTTTGTTCATCAGATTGAAAGTTAACATTTTTAGATATTTAATTGTTGAAACAGAAAATAAATCAAATATGAAACATGGGAGTGAAACATGAGTTTAATCTGTAATCTGTCTTCACTCCGTCATGAAACTGCAGTGATGTTGTGACAGTCCGTTCAGCTGCAGCGTCCAATCAATAATCAATAACATGTACTGAACTCTAACTCTAACTGCATTGGTTATTTATCGTTAAAGCGGAGCTACAGTAAAATATTTTGATTATTATTTATTATTGAGTGACTTTATGTTAATGTTGATGACTGGCAGTGAGTTCTAATCAATAAAACTGCACTCTTTTGATTTCTGATGTTTTTATTTTTCTGAAAAATGCTTGGTTTTCACCGAACCGAAGTCATATCGTATCGTATCGATATCGAGATATCTGGCATGAATATCGAGATATGAAATTTTGTCCATATCGTTCAGCCCTACCCTCTACCTTCACTCCTTCATCCAGAGCTACTCTCCCTCTACCTTCACTCCTTCATCCAGAGCTAAACCCCCTCTACCTTCACTCCTTCATCCAGAGCTACTCTCCCTCTACTTTCACTCCATCATTCAGAGCTACTCTCCCTCTACCATCACTCCTTCATCCAGAGCTACTCTCCCTCTACCTTCACTCCTTCATCCAGAGCTACTCTCCCTCTACCTTCACTCCATCATTCAGAGCTACTCTCCCTCTACCTTCACTCCTTCATCCAGAGCTACTCTCCCTCTACCTTCACTCCATCATTCAGAGCTACTCTCCCTCTACCTTCACTCCTTCATCCAGAGCTACTCTCCCTCTACCTTCACTCCATCATTCAGAGCTACTCTCCCTCTACTTTCACTCCTTCATCCAGAGCTACTAACCCTCTACCTTCACTCCTTCATCCAGAGCTACACTCCCTCTACCTTCACTCCTTCATCCAGAGCTACTCTCCCTCTACCTTCACTCCTTCATCCAGAGCTACTCTCCCTCTACCCTCACTCCTTCATCCAGAGCTACACTCCCTCTACCTTCACTCCTTCATCCAGAGCTACACTCCCTCTACCTTCACTCCTTCATCCAGAGCTACTCTCCCTCTACCTTCACTCCTTCATCCAGAGCTACTCTCCCTCTCCACAGCTCCGCTCAGCCAGTGAAAGACGCCTGGTGCTTCCACCACAACATGGTGTGAAATCATTAAGTAGACTCTTCTCCTCCATTGTTCCCCGATGGTGGAATGTCCTACCAAACTCTGTCTGATCTACTTTTAAGACCAAGCTAAAGACTCAGCTCTTTAAGGAGCACTTCTGCATCTAGTAAACTTCTCTTCAGAATTAGTTAGAAGATCCAGTTCTCTGCAGGACCCAACAGCTGAGTAAGCTGCATGCACATGTGACAACATGATTGCATGATGGTGTCTTTTTAGACATAGCTTTCTTGTATAAAAGGGACTGTTGGGCGGAAAAAAACAAAAACATTCCAGCACTGGCATGGCAGCAAGTGTGTCCAACTGGACTCTCAGCAGTCTGACCAGCACTGATCCAGCTGGAACCTCCTCTGTGGTTTCTTGCTTGTGTTGTTCTCTTTGAGTCGTTTTGGATAAAAGCGTTTGCTAAATGACAGTAGTAGTACCGGTAGTAGTAGTACTTTTGCGTACAGACAGGTAAGATGAAGTCATGAGGACTCAAGCCCTTTCCTTGTGTTATTTATTTTACAGATGAGTTTTTTCGTTAAAGGGGACCTATTATGAAAAACACGTTTTTTCTTGTTTTAACATATATAAAGTGGTCTCCCCTCAGCCTGCCAACACAGAGAAGGAATTTAGCAACCGAATTCTGCAGTGTCTGTACACCCCGCACGGAGGATCCTTCCAGTGTCATGTGACTTCTTTAGAGGCTGAATTTCTGATTTATGTAGAAAAAAACAAGCTTTAGATTGTTTTTAAGACATTCAAGGCCTGTTTAAAATATACATTAAATGCCATAATAGGTCCCCTTTAAGTCTTTAAGGTTTCAGCATGGCCAGCTTAGTGAAAGGTTTTCAGCCTTCAGTTTAAAGTTTGCTAATGGCTCTGTAATGAGCTCTGTAATACTGTAATGACTTCAGCCATTAAAGGAGAAAGGTGACAATACACATTTAACCAAAAATACACTGACATTCTTGCTCTTACTTTAAGAGAATACCTAAACAAAGAATTGCAATAAATAAAGCTGTAACAGCAGCTCGGACATATGGGCTGCAGAAGTAAGAAGCTAATCCTGCTCCAACACCAAACCAGGTGACCTAATTTCTGAGACATTACGTCTTCATGCCTTATGAAAACAAGATTCCATCAGCATACTGCATTGCACCTTGCATACTTTTACCATGAACAACAATCAAACAAACAAACTCATTGGTACACATCTGCTCCTCTGAGCAGTTTAACAAAATGCTGAAAGACAGGCAGCACAACATGAAGCAGAATGGAATGAATGAAGCAGTCCTGCCAAACAACTAAAATCACAAAGCCTTATCATGCACTAGAAAATAAATCAATCCATAAACAACTGTTCATCAAATCTATTTCTAACAAGTTAAGTCCAATCAATTGGTAAAACAGTCATCAAAGCTTGATGTAAAAACATTATGTTGTTAAGCACCTTAAAGGTTGCAACAATTTGCAAATCAATTGTAGGAATGAAATTCATGTGATAAGAACCAGGGTCAAAGGGTCCAACAACTTCAATAAAATTGACAAATTTGATACTAACTCCTCCGTCCCACCTTTGGTTGTCATCACCGAAAGTTATGTGAAATATGTATTTATGCAATAGAAGATCTAAACCAAAATTTAGTGATGCACCGAAATGAAAATTTGTGGCCGAAACCGAAACCGAAAATAATAATAAACACTTGGCCGAATACCGAACATGGTTCTTCGCAGTTTTTCATTTATTTTGCCAATTTTTTCACCATTGCATAAATCAAATAAATTTAATTTAGGCATGCTTTTCAAAGAAAAAAATCTTTTACAAAATTACAAGGTAGAAAATATTTATTGAACATAAAAACTGAACATTTTTTAATTTCCAGCATTATGTTGTTTTGGTTCCACCTCCTTGTGAATTCTTATGTGGTTACTTTTTGGTTGGCCAACGATTTATGTTTGTGGTGCGCAACCGTTACGGGAGCGGCCAGTCTATTTCCTTATATTACAATGCCATTATTAATTGTTCGTTTTTTTTCCCACTTATTCCACCGAACACCGAAAGTGTTTTTTTGCCATTTTCGGCTGAACAATTTCGGTTACCGAACAATCGGTGCATCACTACCAAAATTCACATTAATGTGACGCATTAAGACTTGTTCGCCCGATGTTTGAAAATGTAGTGACAGTCTCTCGAGAGCAGACAGGAAATTCAGCTGTGCTGCCACTTAAAAAGTTTGACACTAACATTAACTTTCCTAACTTTCCACCCAAAGCTTCTCTAGCAAACTGAAGCAAAGGTCCTGGAATTAAAATTGCACACTCCTGATACCTGAAATTTGAACATTAGAATCCCAAGTAAGCTTTCAAAAGGCCTCATTTTGGTCTGTGTAAACACAAAAGCAGCATGACATGCTTAGTTAAGCCATAGATGTATTGATTTGTCAGAAAGACTAATGCACCGTGTAAAGATTGCTTCAATGCCATGTTAGTCGAAGTTTAAACTTACAATCAAAAGGTCAGGCTCAAATATCTTATACCCGACATGGCGCATATTGTTTCAGTCAATGGTCAGTGCATTATGACAATTCCTCTGAAATATAGATCATTAAGATGTCAATACAACATTTTCTTCAATTCAAATTCATATGACAGAAATAAGGGCTGCTTGACTGTGGAAAAAATAATAAATCAATTATTTAAAACTATTTTTCACTAACTTTTGAGGCTTGTTGCATGACTACAAATTTGAAGATTTCAATGGCAAATTTTAAATTTTGCCTAAATGTGTTTTTAGCACATCATGAGAAGGCAAAACAGAATGTGAGGCAAAATAACGCTTTCTCCATGGCACTGTTTTTATGATGTTAGGAGCCAAAATTGGAAACCATTAAATATTCAATTTTTCAGCGCCAACAGATATTGGTAAGAAACGTGGCGAAATGACTACAAGCAACTTGTGTGGTTAAACAGCCTTAACTGTCAGCTTCTAAAATAAAAAAGGAAAGAGAATTTTGAAATCTTGCACAGGCGTTGTGTGATGCAACAGCACATCTCCTAACTTTTGACCACAGTAAAGACATGCATCCTCTGATCCAGGAGTGTGTGTACACCTCAGAGATCATTTCTGGTGATGTTGGACTAGAGGCTTCACTCATCGACACCTTAGTAAACCAGAGAAGACAGAGTTTGATTGACTGTTGAATCATTCTCGGCTACAACCTACACTTAACTTCAGTACATCTAGCATTTATGGAGAGACAAAAACAGGTAAACAGAAATACCTCCAGTTCAGTCTGCCAAAACTAGGCCAAACTAACTACCACGAAGAATTAGATCAATTGTCCAAATCCACGATTCCACACCTCAAAGGATTTTCCAAGAAAGCTAAGACATTGTGCCCACTTCTAAAGGGGCATTTAAAGAGGGAAGTCTGAATATTTCTTCATGTTATAATACTTCGGTTTTAGATTCTTAAAATCATGCAATTTTGAATTTTAGAAAACGTTTAAAACAGCATAAATTGTGTGAAAGAATTAAAAGGTTGTGGAATGATTTGAATTTGGAGTTAAAAGAATGTACAAACATAAAACAATATAAGAAAAAATATAAAGACAGTTTATTTGAGGTATAAAAGTGAAGACTGTGTTTAAAGATCCGCAGCTGTGTGTGTTTTGCCATTTCGTCATGTTGTCTTTGTATGTTTGTATAGATATACGTATTATATTTATATCATAGTTATATTTATATCATAGTCATATTATATTTATATCACAGTTATATTATATTTATGATAGAGCTAACATTTGGTATTAAACAGGTTATTTTTGTAAAATTATATATATTTATTTATACAAATTAGTGTATAGTATAAAACGTAAATACAGGCATATAATTTTTCTTTAGTTGTGGAAAGGGGGTGGGATTAAATAAATGTATACTTCCTTTTCGAACATGTAACTGAAATATGTTTTTTGATGTGTTTTTTTTTTCTTTATGTGGTGGATGCCTACCTGTATTCGTTTCTCTTATCTTTTTTTCTTGTTTTTTTTTTTAGAAATAAATAAAAACGAACGAACAAACGAAAAGGTTGAAATTCTGCTGTATAGTAGAAGTTTTTCTAATATAACATTTAAAGACAAAAACTAAATTAATAAACAAATGTGACCATAGAAAGAAATGTTATCTCAAAGCAGGTGACTCAGATTGATTCAATGAATATTTTGGTATCAGATTCAGACAGCTATTTAGTCAAAGATGCCCACTTGAGTTTAGTCTCAAGGCAAGTCTCTACATACTGTAGCAGGATGTGCTCATTGTGCTGATGGTTTGGGGATATTTCGGGTTTTGAGAACTAACATATTTGTAAAGAACGGACACAGTAACACTGCTTTGTCGTTCTAACCCTCTTAAACATGGCACAAACATATTACTTGATTACAAAAGGACCATTCATTTGTTTGCAGATATTCAATTGACTAGATGGGGTTGGTTTCTTTTACAGGTGGAGTATTGTTCCGTAATCTCTGTTCTTCCTGGGGCCTGTCATGTTGTGACAACGACCAGCGTTGAGGATGAGTCTGTGGGAAAATAAGCCAAGCTTTTAAGAAAGAAATGGCACCACATCCCTGGGCTGCACTGCTAATGGCCACGGTTACATGGTGTTTTTTAATTCGGAATTAATTATTCAGAATTAAATAATTCAGAATTAAACTATTTTCCTTCGAGTTTACATTGAAATAGTAATTCCGAATTGAGGTTTACACGGAAAACACGTTTGATCGGCTTTATCCAATTCAGCTTAAGGTCTGGGGGTTGGGAAGGTTCTGATTGGATAGGGGGGCGGACCGGAAGTTACGTCTACCGGAAGAAAAACAAACTTAGCCGCTACAACATTGAAAACCCCCCATTTTTTGTTTTCTGCCATCTGTTCTTTTCATTATTTCCAGGTCCTCCAAGCTATTTATTAAATAAATGGTCTCTGCTCTTGACCAGCGTTTACTGCGTGCTGCCATCTTGAAACTTTGTTTGGAAAACAAGCCCAGCGTGGAATATAAGGTCATGGAGACAGACGGGCGAGGGAACGAGCAGAAGAAAGACCGGAATTAATTTAAAGACGGATGGGTGGATACATGATCTAGGAATTATTCTATTCGGATTTAAAATCGGAATAAACCAGCCACTTACTTCGGAATTAAGTTTAATTGGGAAAAATACGTTTTAAAATTGTACTTGACCTCATAAGGTGCTCTTCTTCGGCTTGGTGTATTGAGGTGTATTTATATGTGGTATATTTGCGTAAATATATAGGTACTTTGTCTGTGTATATATTGACACAAGGCAAATGTGATATAAAATAATTATGCATTACGTAATTTGGTTGGTCCGAGGGGAGGAGGGAGGGAGGGTGGGGGTGATGATTGATTTTGTATTTTATTTTGGTTTTGTGTGTCATACAAAAATGTTATGTATGGAAAAAGAATATTATGTTATCGGTTTTCAACTATTAAATGTCACATACATAAATAAAATAATAACAAAAAAAAAAAAGTAATTCGGAATTGCCATTTTTATTTGGAATTAGGTGTTTACATAGTAATTTTTACTCATTTTAAATCGGAATTAATTTTAATTCTGAATTAAAGAGGAATTAAACTTCCCATGTAAACGCACTGAATGACAAGGATACTAAACAAGAGCCCAAGTCAGAAGAACACAGGTGTTAGTCTCTGAGGGCAAACTATCCCAGCTGGTCACATTTGCATGTTGCAATATACTGCATGTATGGCACACCAGCTGTAATGTTTGTGCATATACTTAAATGGTGCATTAGCTTTTATTGCCAGTAGAAATACTCAGACTCACAAGCAGAAACTTTGGTTGGAAACTGTAAACCCCCCCCCCATTAATTTGCCCATCCTCCCTATCAAACCACCTGCCATGCCAACGGACTGGAAAGAAGGGAAAAACCCCATACAAGTTTACTGCTGTCCCTGTGCCACAACAAAGCCTCGTATCACTTTACCTCAGAAATACAGTAGGTGACAACAAAAGACCTGTCCTTACCAATAAATAGCTGCTGTCATCTTAATTTTATTTTTTAAAAACAGTTGATAACACAAACAAAAAAGACATTTATAAGGCACCAGTGAATAATAAGCTTCTCTCCAGGTAGTGGGAAGCAGTGTCTTAAAGTCACAATTTATCAAAATTGGTATCATTCATTAATATACAGGACTGTCTCAGAAAATTTGAATATTGTGATAAAGTTCTTTATTTTCTGTAATGCAATTAAAAAAACTAAAATGTCATACATTCTGGATTCATTACAAATCAACTGAAATATTGCAAGCCTTTTATTATTGTAATATTGCTGATTATGGCTTACAGTTTAAGATTAAGATTCCCAGAATATTCTAATTTTTTGAGATAGGACATTTGTGTTTTCTTAAGCTGTAAACCATGATCAGCGATATTAAAATAATAAAAGTCTTGCAATATTTCAGTTGATTTGTAATGAATCCAGAATGTATGACATTTTTGTTTTTTTAATTGCATTACAGAAAATCACAATATTCTAATTTTCTGAGACAGTCCTGTATACGCCCCCCAAAAAAGTCAGTGTCAAAGCGTTTTTCTCAATTTTTTTTGGACCAGTAGTTAAAAGAATCATCAAAATATTTCAAGAGCATATTTGGGCATGTCTAGTCATTTTGAACATGTTTGCGTCTAGGAAGCTTTAAGTATATGTCAGAGCACGAGTTGGAGGGCCTGTTCCGGCTAGTGCTCTCTTTACAATTGAGGACACTGGAGTTTAGCGCTTGCTTTCTTATTTCATTGTCAAACAGACATGGCACTGTTGATAATTTGATTATCTGCAGGTAATCTGAACAAATATGCCGCTGGACTGAATAGTGTGTGTGTGGCTCGTAAACCCTGGAATCATGTTTTGTGATAACATGTAGGCATATTCAACACTAACATTGACTTAGTGGGGCAGGGCTCCCTGACGTCTATGAGGGAAAACCTTATCTCTGTTTAAGACAAAGATTATGCCTTTATCAGTCGGTTCACTGTACTGAGGTCATTTAATGTTAAGCTGATCATTTACTGGTCACTGGACGCCGACATGGAAACCTGGTTACATACAGGTTTTCAAAATAATAGCCATATAGTCTGCTGAATTGAAATGACTTCCAAGTAAAGAATGTATGTCCTGTACACTTAGTTGAAACAAAACACTGACAGAAAAACTCAAGTAGATTCTAACTTGTGTTGAACTTGCCCTAAGAAGCAGAGTAAAGCACCCACACCGGTTGTCTTGGGGATTCACTAAAACCTTCACACTGCACAAATAAAAGAGTTGAGATGCACCAATTGCAATTTTCTAATTTTATGGAACATTTGACATGCTGATAATGATTTCGTCAATTCAAATTTTCTTTTTTTCTTCAGACTGTAAACTGCATATGTTAACTTAAAGGGGACCTATTATGAAAAACAGGTTTTTTCTTGCTTTAACATATATAAAGTGGTCTCCCCTCAGCCTGCCAACTCAGAGAAGGAGGAAAGAAACCAAATTCTGCAGTGTCTGTACAGATTCTGCTCCCTTTCGTTACGTAACGACAGGAGCGATGCGTGAAACCACGCCAACTCCGTCGGCCGGAGCTTCCACCATTTTTTCGTAGCGGTGTATCGCGTCATTCAGGCAGCCAATCAGCACAGAGCCTCATTATCATAGCCCCGCCCACTCAGAATCCCACATAGATAATGAGGTTAGAGAATGGGAAGATAAAGACATGGCTCAGAGGCTGAAGTTATAATTTATTTAGCAAAAACAATCAAAAGCTTGTTTTTAAGACATTCAAGGCCTATTTAAAATAGGTATTACATGCCATAATAGGTCCCCTTTAATTAACATTGAAAAATGGCAGAGGCTGCAGGCTGTGCACTCTTCTGGCTTTGTTTTTAGCCTGTGAACCTTTGTTAGATTTAGAACTTTAAGCATGCTCGGCACGGTGATGTTTTTTTTAAAGTGTTGGATTAAGTTTGACATCTCCGACTAATACTGGCTGATATTGGTCACGGCTAATCAGGCAAAACCCAGAAACCAATGAACTGGTGAATTTGTAAGAAAAAGTTACAAATATTTTAGCCAAACATAAACTGGACGTTATCTAAAACTCAAAAGAAAGGGTCTGGATTACCCAACTCTAAAAATCACTGATCATCAATAAACAATGAAGAATTTGGTGAAAGCCTAGTTTTCCTTCATCATAATCCCATCTCACTGACAGAAATGTGTGACGTGTTGCTGTATACAAAATACCCTAGTCCAGTACAAGATGAAGCACTTCCACCACTGACCACAGATTAAACCTTGTTTGTGTAAAAAGGGATTTTGTCTCTGCAATCAACAGAGATTTTCCTAAAGCACAAAAGACATCACTGTTACGTAGCTGTTGCTCATTTAAGGTGACCAAATAGAGGTAGAGCAGCAGAAAATGAGAGTGAGTACCCCGTTTCCTCCAAACACAACAACGACAATGAGACTAGTGATGCACCGAAATGAATAATTGTGGCCGAAACAGAAACCGAAAATAATAAAAAACACTTGGCCGAATACCAAATTAAATACCGAACAATGGTACCAATTTTTTCACCATTGCATAAATCAAATAAATGTTCTTTAGGCATGCTTTTCAAAGAAAAAAATCTTTTACAAAATTAAAAAGGTAGAAATATTTTTTGAACATGAACAACTGAACATTTTTTAATTTCCCAGCATTTTTTTAAAATATTCCAGCAGACATTATACCAACAAGGCACAATAACTTAAAGTAAATAAATTTGCAAAATCATTTTTTTGGCCATCTTTGAGCTTACATTAGGCCTATAACTGACTGCTGAAAAATTGTAACATAGGCCTTAAAACAAAAGAAAATGCATTAAAGTGCATTGGAAAAAAAGTGAAAAAAACAAAATAAAGAAAAAGAAAATCAATCACTTTCCCATACAAGTATTAATATGGGAAAGGGATCGATTTTCTTTTTCTTTATTTTGTTTTATCCACTTCTTTTGCGTCATCTAAACACGTTGTTCCACCCCCACCTATTCCACCGAACACCGAGGGTGTTTTTTTTGCTATTTTCGGCCGAACAATTTCGGTTACCGAACATTCGGTCACGGTGCATCACTAAATGAGACCAAGCCCTCTGTGTGACTGTTTTCAATCAAAGACCAGTCAGTGTTTTTGTAGTCACCATCTTTGTAGCAAATATCCATCCTGCCACTGTAATGGAGGATTTTCCACAGGAATAAAAGGGGGGTTACAAACCCTAAAAAGCCCTACACAGATCAGAGGCTGTCTTTTCATCTATCATCGTTATCTCCCCACGAAAAGTTGTAAGATAAGCAAGCAGAGGCTTCCAGCAACAGAGTTGGCTTCACACAACACTGGTAGCCATTAAACGCTGCAATTCTACTTTGTTTCATGTTCTGCCCTGGGGCCTATCTCCTTAGTAAGTCATTCCCTGCTCACTTTCTGATTCAGCTTAACATGACCTTGACTCTGTAAACTCTTAATAGCCTGTCCCTTTCCACCTCCAGCTTACGTTATGAGGCTCTCCTTCCGTCAACTCCTTCAAAAGAATGAGGGAACAACCTCCATCAATGTGTCTGCTTTAACGACGTTCTCTCCATACAGAGAAAATAATCAGAGCAAGGTGTTCATCAGTGGAAGTCTGACTTTTCTCTTTTCACCTCTGCTCTTACATATATAAAACTTTGCAAGATTGCAAATTTAGCTAACTGAAATCAATAGACTCAACTCTTAGAGATGCTCCACTAAACACATGCATAGTGAACATAAAATGTTCAACATCTGCTGCCATGCTGCATGTTGACTAGAGGCTTTTGGTCGTCATCCACAAGCATGTTCAACCTTTTAGCACCAATGAATGAACTGCAAAGTCGTTTACAACTTCTGCTTAACAGACACAATAAATATTCTTTAATAAGTGGCCAAATTATAGAATGTGAGGGATAGTTTTTCCACTTTTTCCACTTTTCCTTCATTTCCTCTCCGTGGGCAATGCTTTGTTAATGTCAGAAGAATACCCAGCTGACAACAACATGGTAATTTAACTTGCTGATTCTTTTCATCGGCCAAGAATATTTAGGTTTTTAAATACCTGACATGTTTGATCACATCTCATCATGACAACGTGACAGTAACCTGCACATGCACACTTGACTTTCTCTTTGAGTCATAATTTTGCCTGTAAATATTGTCGAAGTTAAAGCATAATATTATTATATTATGTTAGCATGTTATCATGTATTTGCTACTAGGATTTCTAAGAAGCACATAGTTTGAAAATCATTTCCATAATACTTGACTTATTCTTTCTACAATCCGGGAAAAGAACATTTTTAAATGACGCAAGGTTAATTGTGAATTCAGTGCTATGAAAATGCAGTTCATGAGAGCAAAGAGCAGGGGAGAAATAGTCATATGTGACAGCGACTGTCACACTGATACATCTAAATGTACTATTATTATGTAATAATAATAATCATTATGACACAGCATCCATTAAAACGACTGGCATATTGCAATCACCACTGAAAAGACAAAAAACAAAAAAGAACAGAATCCTGGCTCATATCAGCCCACCCTTTATTTACCTTTTGCAATCTTTGATTATTTAGTTTGGTAACTTTGAATGACAATAATTCAATTCAATTTTATTTATATAGCGTCTAATACAACAGAGTTGTCTCTAGACGCTTTACAGAGACCCATACCCAGAACATGACCCCCGAGCAGTTATTACATCAACAATACAGCTCTTTAACTTAATAAGTTAAATAACTTAATAAGTGAATAAGCAATTCAACCAATGGGGACACAACATCCTAGACATAAAAAAATTATACTGTGCAAGTTTTTGCATATTTAATACATTTCTCCAATTTTTCACATTTTTCACAGAACAAAGTGAAGTAAATGACATGCGGATACGCATGCTTTAACATCTTTGCCTCTGTGAAGGAACCACCCTTCCTTTGCTCATGACTCTGGAACTACAGCTGTGGTTAAACACCTGTGGCATGAGTTATTTTTACACACAACAGTTAAAGATATAATAAAGACTTCTCCCACAACACTATTATGCCTTCCTGATGGCACTGATGCCCTTCAGACACATCTGCAGGTGATAATAGTGAGGATCAGACGGGACTGGGCTCACAAGGCCAATCTCCGGCCAATTGAGACCTTATAAGCACCTTATAACAATAATATAGGCACATTAAGAGTTGGAATGTCAATATTTTAAGTTTTTAAAAAGTCCCTATAACCCTAATGAGCTGTCAATATTAGGAAAAAAAGCAAAGGGCCTTTAGCCTGGGAGTGTGTGACTGAGCGTATGTTGAACCCCTCACCAAGATAATGTGACCCAGAGTTGCACCCGCAGGCCCCGAGAGTTCTGATATTACATTACAATTTCAATTCATGTTGCTGCTAGACTTGAAACTTGATCACGTTCCAAAATTGATATCATTATAGTCACACATATACAAAAGGTAACAAAAACACCAGCCCAGATCAGCTTTTTTCTGTGAGATTTGGCTGTAGAAGTCAAATATTCAGAACTGTCAGAGAATGTATAACTTGACATGACAGAGAAAAAGTAGTCACTTTGAAACAGAAACTAGAAATACTTTTTCTTTATTCCAACGGCTCTGAGGGGCGATCTATAAGCCTTGTGTAGTTAGTCATATGTATTTGAATAATGCCATGCTGCTAATGCCTGCTGACGGCCAATCCAGCTAAAGTCCACAACTCCTAACTTGTAGCTAGAATAGTGACCCTTTGGACTAGAATCCTGTAGTTAAACATAACCCTTACTGAGCATATATGCACAAAAAACAAGAAACCAAACTCACAATGCTTCTTTTTTTTTTTGACTCCAACATCTACGACTTCAGAGTTTGTCACCGTTAGGAAATATGAACTTTCACATGAAATGTACACTGTCCTTCACATCCAGGTGGTGCAGTGATACCGTACAAAGAAAGATGAAAATGATACAGGGGCATGGTGCAAAAAAAAAAGTTTGTTTAGAAAACAAAAGCTTGATCTGTCTGGCCTAAATATCCTTTTTCAATATAAATCTTCACATCAGCATGTTGTATAACTGAGATCAAACGTTTGCCCAAAAATATTAAGCTCCAACTGTAGAAAAGTATAATCCTACAAAAGCTGTGTGTCAATGAATATGTCATTAAATGTCTACATTGTACATGCTAACCATAGTGTGAATGCTTTAGTTGTGACATGATGCGTAATGACAGACTACGCAGGAGCCTGTCGTCCTGCAGACACTATGATCTCACTCAAGAAAGGAGTGACACAGAAAAATGAGCCGCAGGGTAGTCAAACTGGAAATGCAAGTGGGTGTTGCCAAAATGTGCTTGTGCTTCTGTATATGACTGTGTATTTACAGCCAACCACCCAGAACACATTCATGCATGGCTGGGAAAACCAGCAAATAACATATGGTGAACATTTCCCCACAATGTAATGTAACCTGGGTCATTTCATTCAGCATTATTTGACAATGATGTTAATGGTTGGCAAGGAGATTTACAGAAAAATAAAGACATTCTGTCAGCATCCAATTAGTGATTGATCCCTGAACCCTACAAGTTCTTGGTAAGTTTCAGGGCATAGGCCCTGTCCCAATACTCCCACTACCCCTAGTTTTCAGCCCTACCCCTAAATTTTGCGCGTTCCCGTGAGGGTAGTGGTGTCCCAATTCCTCTTTTCACCTAGGGGGAGTGAAGAAAACGAGTGTAGTGGATATGAATCTATCCCTACGGATCGAGGGTTTTCAGATGCTGACTAGCAGAACTAGGGCCAGAAAAATTTCCCAGAATGCTTTTCCTCGTCATTTGTGGACTGAATCAAAAAAAAAAAAACATGGCGGACATTTCTTATTTTTTTAGTGAATAAAATCAATATTTTGAGTTAGTTTCTGCATAAAAATGCGTTTTGATTACATTTCTAGCGAGAAATATATATTTTACTTTCATAATATTCACTCAGTGAATGTACATAATCACTCGTTTGCCCGTTGTTGCAAAGTCTTTTTCAAACCTCGCCAGAATAAAGGCTGATTTATGGTTCCGCGTTACACCAACGCAGAGCCTACGGCGTAGGTTACGCGGCGACGCGTGCCGTACGCCGTACCCTATGTCGCAGGCTCTGCTTCGATTTAACGCGGAACCATAAATCCGCTCCGGAGCCGGCAGGCAGAAATCCCGAAATTTTTGGAGCAAATTTCTTAACAGGCGTAGCTACAACTGTTAGATTTCATCTATTTAACCAACATTTATCTTCCTAAATTATTTATTTCAGTTAGAGGTAATTCTCCACAGAGCTGCAGGTTTCTCCCCCGGGACGACGGCGCAGGTTGACCTGGTAATCACGTCTGCTGCTGCTCCCCGGACCGGCGGCTCTTATCATCGCCGAAAACATCAGATCAAATTTCTTAACAGGCGTTATTTGGATAAACTGAGCCCAGGTTGGGGATCTTAACGGTTACTTTTACGCCTGAAAAAATATTAAAACTTAATAAAGTGGCATATTAACAGCGCTACAGCTGAAATTAAAACATCTTTTGGCTCTCAGCTTCCTGATTTTAGGGGTGGTGCTGAAAGTAGGGGTAGTGGGAGTATTGGGACAGACCCCTGGGAAGATTTCAAGTGCCCTAAAATCTGTGGCTTCTTTTTTAGGGGTAGTGGTAGTGAGGGAGAGCTAGTGGTAGAAAGTAGGGGGTGTATTGGGATTGGCCCTTAATGTTCAAATGACGAGAAGATATCCGGTTGCATAAGTTACTAACAATGTTGCAAAACTTGCATATTGGTTGTGAAAAAAAAGATACCATCTTTTACGTTGATCTTATCTAGTCAAGAAAATGGGTGTACTTAGTGTGAAAGTGTAAAAATTTTTTTTTAAATTTGGACACCAGTCCTGTGATGATAAAGATATTGCTTCCCATGGGAGAGATGTTACATTGTTTGTTCACCACAAGTATTCCAAACATGTTGAAAGAGCGTTGTTGCCCCCGAAGTAAACTCAAAGACAGTTCTGCTTTCCAGATGCCTGCCAGGGAGGGGCCGGAAGCTGCAAACGCATGATCTTTACACACACTCACTGACATGCAAGTTTCATCCACTATTGCACCCACGCTCTCAGTTACTGCAAATACTTTACCTAACGCCACGTTGCCCTTGGCTTAGAAATACAGAGCTCACAGGAACAGACAGGTGGTTGATATGTGGAAACATTAAACACACGTGGAGATCAGGCTAAACTGATACACAAGGCCAACCAGAAGAGTAAGGATCTTTTTCCTTCAAAAAAGGAAATCAAATTCAAATCAAATTCATCCTTCAGCTTTCAGTCTAATATTTTTTCCCAGTTATCACATGACTCTCTGTGGTTTCTGCGTGCAGAAGCTCCCAGTCCTCTGGGGCATTGGCCAGCAACAAAGTGGTGTATGTTAATAAGATAGAAGAGGACAGGTGGTCAGGTGATCAGGTGCCAGGCTGAAGCTCAAGCCTGGTATCTGCAGACTACAAATATTCAGATTTTTCTTCACATGCAGCCTGAAAGAAGATGATTTAACTAATCCAATAAGGATTTAGGCCAGAAAAAAGCTGAACTATTCCAGGACTCTTTTACATCCCAAACCACCTGTTATAATAGTAGCACTTTGCCAAAAGTGTAATTCTACCTTATGTTCCCAGTTTTTAAAACAGTCTCTTAGAAAATAGGTTGTTGGCTCTGGAAAAATCATCAGTTTTTGTTTTTAACTTTTACAACCGCTTTTGTAAGCCAAAACACACACTCCAATGCCTGCTGAGACTCTAAATTATTTTGTCAATACAACTAAGTGATCACATTTATTGGCACTGCTAACTAAACCATTGGATATAAATGATAATGCAATTTCCTTTTCAACCACAGACAGTAGTTTCGTGCTTACCTTGCAGCTGTTTAAATCTTCCTTCCAGGATATTTGAGTATTGCACCTGGTTGACAAATGCTGCTGGTGACAAACACGGTTCTCTGTCCCTGTGTTCCCACTCCATCGTGGATGGACTAGATCTCTTTAGTTAATATTCCTCTAAGATACAGAAGGAATTAAAGGTTTCTTACATAGGACAGCAGACAAAACCTCAAAAAATGTATGAAATCCTTCAAAGTTTTTGCAGAAGAAATGTTCTGTATATCCAATATGTTTATACTGCTTTTTTGGGTGGCTTTTTATTCCTCATTAAGGCTCAAAACAAGACTGCAAATGTTGTTTCTTCTCTTCATCTACTGTATGTTCCACTCCGTCCAGTGGAAACACAGCAATGAATGGCAGTGGCGGTAGAGCTTTTCTTCATCAAAGAATACTTTTAAGCAAAAGTGAGGGAAAAAAGCATTCTCCTTTTGTTCATTTCACCACTCGTGTCCTTCAGCTGTACTCCCATGTGGTTTTGAAAAAAAACAACAAAAAAGAGAAAAAGCAAGTAAACCCTGAGTATTCCTTTTTCCTCCAGATTGTGCCGAGCCCGTGCTGAACTAAAGCTCTGCGCAGCGAGAGCTAACCGGCCTCTGTTTGAAAGCTGTGTAAACAAGCTTGCTGTGCTATCTGAAACTGTGCAATTTGCATAAGGTGTGTTTGAGGGAGGAGCACGGAGGAAGAACATGGTGGAAGGGTGAGGGGGAGGAAGGAAGTGTAGAGGTGGACTAAACCATTAGAGCATTTTGCATAGAGTGGCTTGAGGTGGATTATCTAACTCCACCTTAATTCCAGCAGAGAATAGGGTGTGGCCTGTCCGAAGGGGCATCACGGAAATCTCCATCAATCCATATGGAGTGACCTGCGTGATCATCTCCCTGCTGCTATCACCCTCTAGGCAGCGTCTGATCTCCCTGTTTCAGCGCGTGGGGGGTGCCGTACGGTAAGGCGTTAAGGCAGGAAGGAAGTTGTTGAAAAAGTCTCAGCATTTGAACAAGGACTTTCCTGCCTGAAGAGATTTGAAACTGTCAACGTGTGTAAGCTTTGCCTTGCTGACTGTTACACACGGCTGAAAACTAGGCAAAGCTTTACAGTTTTTAAACACATTTCCTGATGTACATATTGCTCTTTCAATTTTTTTATGTTAATATTTTATATTTTACTGCCAAGTTACATGAAAGTTGTAAAACAAGTATGTTTTCCCTCTAGAAATGCAACCTTATTTTATAACAAATTTCAGATTCTCCATATATAGACTCATATCCAGCACTTTAAAAACCTCATATTGTACATTTCTCTTTATACATTTGACCTCTTATATATTTGCTTTTATATTTGTATTGTATTACACCAATCACCACAACAAATCCCTTGTGTGTGTTCAACAAACTTGGCAATAAACCCCTTTCTGAATCTGATATTCTGCAATATATTCAGAGAAAAGTCAGCAAAATCTAGCCAGTGTAAGGAAAACTTTCAAATATAATTTGTAATTGTACAGCAAAGTTGCTGATTTAAAAAAATAACAAAAAAAGAAAGACAGTTTTAACTCATTAGTACAGGAAATGAAGATTAAGACCATGGCCTGTGTTATAATAAGTTTAATTTGGTCAGAGGTGAGGGGCTCATCACACTATCTGTGTTTGTTGTTGGGAGTTGGCAGCAGGATGGGTCTTATTAAAGACCAAAAACTCCAGGCTCTCTGTGACAGAGTGTTTATGGAGGAGGACTAGACTAATGAGATCCCTTTGGAGGAGAAAAAACTGGTGAATTCCAGCGGTGCTCATTTAGCATCTCTTGGGCTTGTAGGCTTCTTATATGCCTTGTGTGTCTTAACAACTTTCATACATGCAACACTGCTTGCATGCATCATTTTGATATACAATTAAATTAAGACACAAGATTAACAGCAACCTCATGACCTCATGACTCCTGTTAAACATCAAAATTAACAGAGAATCTCCGAAAGGGAAATATGTGATCATTTGTTGCATTGAGGAATGTATAATTAATGATAATTAATGATGTCCTGGTCTTTTTAACAAATCCAGCAAGATAGAGGCAGATCGGGAGGAAAAACACTCCTAGAGGGAAAAATAAAGATACATTTATCATATGTCAGCAGATCTTGGAGGCCTAGAGTACGACTGAAGGCCAAATACCAAAGACTGGTGATATATATCTGGTGTAAAGGACACACACAGACACACCCCAGCTCAAGTTTCTTAATTCACTCTACGTGCACATCACACATGAAAGACGTGGTGTCAGTACGAAGGAGTTTACTGCATTACCATTTATTGTTTGATAATGTGTTTAATAAGTGAAAGCTTCCGCAAGTATATATGTCTAACTGTTTGAGTTTGCAGCAGGCTGGAGCTGCAAAAACAAATATGCAAACCTGCTTAGCTTGCTGTGCACACCAGGGAGAAGATAAACTGTTATCCATGCAAATTACAATGGTCTTGACAAAGGATAAGGTTGTCAAATGTGAAACAAGTGGCACATAATGCAGTCACATTAAAGTAAATTATTGCAACTAATTAGACCTTTAAAAAGCCTAAACTAGGGAGTAAGAGAGAAGTGTAAGATAGCAGCACCTTACAAAGCACAGAAGACCTAGAGATTTGAGGGGGAGTAGTAAAAAATAAGCAGATGCAGAGCCTGGGGGGGAACTAGCTGCTACAGCGTGTAAAGAATGTGCAGGTCAAGTCCACACTTGTTAAATCTAGATACTATCGCAGACATTCACACCGGAGTCCTCATGCACACATCCAAACTCCTCTGGTAAGACTCGTGCAAACAGTATCACATTATGTACTACAGCATAATGCTAAATAATTACAATGAAAGCACAGTTAACAATGTATGCATGAAAAATGCATATGCTTTTAAAGTAAGGGCAACATGTATCATGTTTTCCGTAGAGATGAAAAATAGGTGAGGGTTAATTTTGAGCAGAGGCTGCTTATTGACCCCCTCTGCTGGGATTTTCATGATACTACAACTTGTTTTTACTTAAAAATGGAGTATTAAGCTGTAGTTGAATGATGATTCAGAAGGCTCTTGCATTACTTAATCAGAAAACTGATAAACCTTGCTAAAATTATTCAGTGGTGAACCAACTACACAGCTGGCTAGCTTTGTCCTCCTTCTGGAGACATTTCTGTCATGCCCTACTAAGAGAGATTGTGTCTTTTGGGACAGAAAAGAAATGTAATCTGTTCCCCAGTCGACAGAACCTAATTAGATCTTTGCACGTTAACAGTAGGTATGTGGTTTTGTCTCAATTTGCATCCGTTTCTTGCATTTCTCAAAGTGTGTTATAAGAAACTAGTATACTGTATAAAACAAAAAAATTGTATTCTAATAAATAATAATAAATAATGACAAAATTATACACAACAAAAAAACATAATTGAATATCAATCAAATTGTTACGAGGTGTGTGGTATTTCTGAAGTTCGGCATAATAAAAATAATGATCTTATTAACTATTTTACCTTAAAAAGGAAACTTACTCTGTGCTCTGACTTTACATTGTACTGAGGGTATTACTTCCTTTATTGTACATACTAGGGCTGTGCGATTAATCAATTTTAAAACTAAATCAGATTTATTAATCAAGACGATGTTAAAAAAGGAAAATCGGAAAATCGATTTTCCTATTTTGCAGCTGGCTGCATTACAGACAGAGCTCGTCTAGTCATCTTTGTTTGGTCAAGAAAATTGTAAATGTTGTCACTTTACAAAACTCAAGGAGGATTTACAGTATCTTTCAATTGCACTTCATTCCCAATAGGGACATTTGTTTGCTATTTTTCTTTAAAAATAAAGATAAAATATTTTAAACAATTAATTCCATTGTCTTTTGTAGTTTTACCAAAAAAATCTAAATCGAAAATCGGGTTTTCAGAGAAAAGAATCGGGATTTTATTTTTGTCCAAAATCGCCCAGCCCTAGTACATACCATGTTTTATATTGTAGTTCATGTATGTTCTGCCTCTACCTAGATGATGACCATAATCTTGTTTTTCCTACCTGTCTTTATGAAAAATTTTAAATATTAATAAAGTTTTTTTTTTTTTAAATGGAAACGTAAGATACATCAGCCAGATGTTTTTTCAAAAACACCCGACAGTTTCAAGGTGAAATCAAGCGAGCGTGTACCTAGAAGTGCTCTCTGAGGTGAGGGGAGACGTACCTGCGAGAGCTTTAATGCGAGAGCGTTCAAAGAGCCGAGCCGAACTGTTCTCATTGTCCCAGTCCGTCTCCGCCGCCAGATCCCAGCGGTTGTTGATGTCATTGTATTGCTGCTGGATCTCCAAGCTGTCAAAGTCTGTCGGTGATATTGTGCTCATGGTGTCAAGGTGAGAGGAAACACATTCAACCTAAAAAAGACAAAAACAGAAACAAAAGAAGCATCAGAAGTCAGCGGCATAAGCAGAAGACATTGAATAATAGAAAAAGCTTAACAATACCGACCCTTTGATTTCTGTCTGAGCTAACGTTTAAAAGATCCAAACAAAGATTATTAACACTTCACTTCTATTTCTTCAGAGGTAAAACAATGTACATCCTGTGCCCAAATGTTTCCCAGCTGCAGTGCAGTTTAGTTTTATGAGTGTCATATGCAAATAGAAACTTCAACTGTCTGATTATAAATTTGAGATAGGTTCAGCAACTGCACACTAGGTTTAAGTTTACAGGACTGTCTCAGAAAATTAGAATATTGTGATAAAGTCCTTTATTTTCTGTAATGCAAAAATGTCATACATTCTGGATTCATTACAAATCAACTGAAATATTGCAAGCCTTTTATTATTTTAATATTGCTGATTATGGCTTACAGCTTAAGAAAACTCAAATATCCTATCTAAAAAAATTAGAATATTCTGGGAATCTTAAGCTGTAAGCTATAATCAGCAATATTAAAATAATAAAAGGCTTGCAATATTTCAGTTGATTTGTAATGAATCCAGAATGTATGACATTTTTTTTTTTTTTTTTTATAAATTGCATTACAGAAAATAAAGAACTTTATCACAATATTCTAATTTTCTGAGACAGTCATGTATTCTGATAACTGACAGCAGGACAACCAATAGCTAGATCTCATCTCATGAACGTGCAAGTCCCCAACTTGACATGTGACTCATATTATGTGAATATTCAGATATTTATTGGCTTAAGAGTCCGCATGTATGTGCGATCAGCATTCAGACCAGTTAAGTCAATACTAGCCAAGCAACATCCTTTCCTTGTCATCCTGCTGTTTGTATAAACTCAGCATCCAGTTTTAAAGCAAGGGTATCTATTATGGTAACAATCGATACTTCATACATATGGAGGCTTTATATCCACCGCCTCCAGCTCCACCGCCTCCAGCTCCACCCCCGCCACTCACAGCTGACTTGCACATTGTGAACTGAAGCCAACTGCACCTCGTCCTCTCTTCTCCATCATTCAGCGTGGTGTGGAACCATTATTCAAGTACAGATCCTCATATCACAACACACCAAATACTACATTCTCAAATTACTATGGATGTACATGTTGCATAAAGGCACTACAGTGGCTGTGGCTAGAATAATATATCATGCATACCAATGCATGCTTAATATTAGGCACAGTCATAGAAGTGTATGCGCTTTATTCTCTCATTTCAAATCAATCCATGTCATAGCAAATCTACGACAATCACCGTAGAGCCTAAGTTTAGAAAACAATTACTTTAAAAAAGGATTACATTTAACCCTTTTGCTGTCTTTGGGTCAAAATGACCTTCTCCTTCCTTCTTTCCTCCTGCTCTCTCCTTCCTTCTTCCCTTCCTCTTTTCTCCCTTCCTTCCTTCCTTCCTTCCTTCCTCCCTCCCTTCCTTCCTTCCTTTTCTCCTATCCTTCCATCCTTCTTTCTTTCCTTCTTTTCTTTCTTCCTTCCTTCCTTCCTTCCTTCCTTCCTTCCTTCCTTCCTTCCTTCCTTCCTTCTGCTCTCTCCTCTTTTCTTCCTTCCTCCCTTCTTCCCTTCCTCTTTTCTCCTTCCTTCCTTCCTTCCTTCCTTCCTTCCTTCCTTTTTCCCTTCCTCCTTCCTTCCTTCCTTCCTTTTCTCCCATCCTTCCATCCTTCTTTTCTCCCTTCCTTCCTTCTTTTCTCCCTTCCTTCCTTCTTTTCTTTCTTCCTTCCTTCCTTCCTTCCTTCCTTCTTTTCTCCTGCTCTCTCCTCTTTTCTCCCTCCCTCCCTCCCTTCCTTCCTTCCTTCCTTCCTTCCTTCCCTCCCTCCCTCCCTTCCTTCCTTCCTTCCTTCCTTCCTTTTCTCCTATCCTTCCATCCTTCTTTTCTTTCTTCCTTCCTTCCTTCCTTCCTTCTGCTCTCTCCTTCCTTCCTTCCTTCCTTCCTTCCTTCCTTCCTTCCTTCCTTCCTTCCTTCCTTCCTTCCTTCCTTCCTTCCTTCCTTCCTTCCTTCCTTCCTTCCTTCCTTCCTTCCTTCCTTCCTTCCTTCCTTCCTTCCTTCCTTCCTTCCTTCCTTCCTTCCTTCCTTCCTTCCTTCCTTCCTTCCTTCCTTCCTTCCTTCCTTCCTTCCTTCCTTCCTTCCTTCCTTCCTTCCTTCCTTCCTTCCTTCCTTCCTTCCTTCCTTCCTTCCTTCCTTCCTTCCTTCCTTCCTTCCTTCCTTCCTTCCTTCCTTCCTTCCTTCCTTCCTTCCTTCCTTCCTTCCTTCCTTCCTTCCTTCCTTCCTTCCTTCCTTCCTTCCTTCCTTCCTTCCTTCCTTCCTTCCTTCCTTCCTTCCTTCCTTCCTTCCTTCCTTCCCTCCCTCCCTCCCTCCCTCCTTCCCCGAAGACAGCACAAGGGTTAAAAAAGTAAACCAACAGCTAATAGTTAGATAGAACTTGTCTTTGAAATGAGTCACCGATACAGAATGGGAAGCCTTAATTGAGATGAACTCCCACCACCAGAGAACCATTCATTAAAATGCACCATTTGCTTAAGAGCATTGACCAGCTTAATACATGTGGTTGAGTAGTCAATACTTGTTATTTTATGTTTTGCTGTGTCTAGTAGGAGTGGCCAGTTTGCTCCCTGAGCTAGGATAAGGACAGGAGACGCAGAGGGCACATGCAGAAAAGTGGCAGGTTGCCAGCAGAAGTCTAGGTTTCTAGGTTTCATTGAAGGTATTCCTTAAATGATGCAAACTAGATGTAAACGCCACCATTTGCATTTTGATAAGGTAAACTAGGATGAAGATTTTAGTTTATCTACATTAGAATTTGATGGTGCAACTATTAAAAAAAGTGTCCAGGAAATAAACATAGTGGTATCTCAAAGGAGAGCGAGTTTTACCCACTGGGAGATGTGTCACACATTGATGGGACTAAATACTCATTTCCTGTTCTCTTTCTTCCTCTTGTTAAAAATGAGCAGCAGGATGGTAGAGTTATCTAGCTGAATATAAAACAGAAACACTCTCTCCCTGTCACTGTCTCTCCAACGCAGTAAGATAGTCTAGAAACTACATTTAACATTCATACTCTTGTGGAAAATAGATATAAACGAGTTCACTGTTTCTCACGCAGCTATACATTTATTACTTACAGGACTGTCTCAGAAAATTAGAATATTGTGAATTTGTGTAATGCAATTACAAAAACAAAAATGTCATACATTCTGGATTCATTACAAATCAACTGAAATATTGCAAGCCTTTTATTATTTTAATATTGCTGATCATGGCTTACAGCTTAAGAAAACTCAAATATCCTATCTCAAAAAAATTAGAATATTCTGGGAATCTTAATCTTAAACGGTAAACCATAATCAGCAATATTAGAATAATAAAAGGCTTGCAATATTTCAGTTGATTTGTAATTTCTAATTTTCTGAGACAGCCCAGTATAAGAGTCTTAAAATCGCTTAAATCTACAGACCATAACACTGTCCATCATCCCAGCCAGGCCAAGCTACAACAAGTCACACTATTTCTAGCTATTAAAAAGAAAAGAAAAGAATAGGGAAAAAAGCAAAGCTCAACAAATCCCATTAGTGGTAGATTAAGATGTGGCTGGAAATAGAAACTAAATACAGGGATTAGAAGAGACGGCCGAACAGCGCCTCCACGTTCCCCTCCCCCCTGGCGTGTCACCTCTCCGCTCACTGACACCCCAGGACTCGCACCCACTCAGCAATGTGTGCTGTCTTACTGTAAACTATTTTTCTAGGTTCATTTCCACATTTACACGACATCAGAAAGCCATATTGTTAGAAGAACTATCACAGTGAACCCTCAAGCATCAAATTTAACACTTTTCCGTTCATATCCTTTGGATTAAACTAGCAATGTATGAGGTCAATTGAGAAAAATGGAGAAGAAAAACATAGTGATATTAAACAAAACAAAAATGATGTCTACACTGTTTGACTGGTGCAAACAGTAGCCAGAGCCACAAAGGGAACACTCTCTCTCCAACAATGTGTTGGTGGGAGTGTTTCAGGGCGGGGCCGGCAGGGAGGAAGACCAGAGAGGACTCGGGAGTCTGGGCTGGAAATCCTCCCCTTATTATGGTTAGAAAGAGGCTCGGCTCAGAGTCTGCTCTAATCACCCCTCCATGGATCAGACAAACAATCCTCTGACCTACTATGATACTGCACCCATCCTTGCACGCACCCACACATGCAGACAATCCTGGAACACATACAACACAATCTACGACCCATTACAATCCAGTACCACCAAACTTACACACACACCTACATTTTTGCTTCTAAAAGCCCAAGTGAGAATCAACCCACTCACCATGTGACTAGATACTGGATCAGCAATCAGGGCTCAAAATGGATGAGTTCAAAATGGATTGTCATGCTGGGCTGAATGAAATGCATCGTTAAGGAGTTTTCCAAGCACGTTTCTCGTAAACCTGCGACACCGAAGCCTTCATTCCTTCTTCCAAAAGCTTTCATAATGCAACTTTCAACAATGCATATCGCAAGGTGAAAAAAGAAAAAAAAACGCTTGACGGACAGGGAAACAGAAGTGACACAAAATGGGGGACAAGACAGGTTCATTGGATTAAAGCCCCATAAAATCCTTATTATATACAGGACTGTCTCAGAAAATTAGAATATTGTGATTTTCTGTAATGCAATTACCAAAAACAAAAATGTCATACATTCTGGATTCATTACAAATCAACTGAAATATTGCAAGCCTTTTATTATTTTAATATTGCTAATCATGGTTTACAGTTTAAGAAAACTCAAATATCCTATCTCAAAAAATTTGAATATTCTGGGAATCTTAATCTTAAACTGTAAACCATAATCAACAATATTAAAATAATAAAAGGCTTGCAATATTTCAGTTGATTTGTAATGAATCCAGAATGTATGACATTTTTGTTTTTTGTTTTTTTAAATTGTATTACAGAAAATAAAGAACTTTATCACAATATTCTAATTTTCTGAGACAGTCCTGTACATATATTATACAAAAATTGTATCCAACATCTTTATGTTTCTATGCAGTGTGTGTCCTTTCTTGTGTATGAAGTGGCATAAATACATTAAAAAAAGTAAGTAGTAAGTAGTCAATTTTCTCAAATACTGAGCGTGAGGCTGTGTTTCTGGCTCCAACTTTGGGAATTAAACATTGCACAGCTACGGAAATACTACAGTCAATACCTTTTCACAATATTCTAATTGTCTGAGACAGTCCTGTACACATGACAAACCTGTCATGAAAAATTGTGCCTCTGAAAAAAACAGGAGGCTTAAAAGTGGGGCACAGAGGAACGCCTGGAGCCTGCACCCCCGCTCCTGACTGCACTTATACAGATTAGGTTCACTCACACAACAGAATGACAGTGGTTAAGAAAGCAGGGCAGAGCCGGCAGCATGGCAGCCGGCAAGGCCACCTCTTTCTGTTTCCGTCTCTTTCATCCCTCCTCGCTTCACCCAGCTGGTCTGGTTGTCACCGCACCCGTTAATCAGGGAGAGAGGGAAAGAGACATAGAACCCACAATCAGACACCCGCAGGGAATTAGGCCTGTGCACATTGGACAGCAGCACTGCCAATGTGCACCAGGGGAAAAGGGTAGACACACAAACACAAACACACATACACCAAAAACCACTCCCTGGAATCCTGGACAAAGAAGCCTTAGGTTTTCCTTACAACAATATTACAATACTGGAATTTCAAATACATATTAGATATGTATTGGCTTAAGGTTTTTCTTCCACTAAGGGAGTTTTCACCTGCCATTGTTTATGTTATATTTATGTAATAATTGCTCGGGGGTCATGTTCTGGTCTCTGGAAAGATCCTAGAGACAACTTCTGTTGTAATAGATGCTATATAAATAAAATTGAATTGAATGTCTTAAATATTAAAGTTAAAATATTATAATTAAAATAATTCCAATTTACCCATCGGGCTTAATAAAAATCCACTAAAACTAAAGTAAACAATTGCTTTATAAGTGTAAAGCAGCAATGAACTTCACATTAACAAAATGTATTTCTATTTTTTTTCTCCTTTTTTAGGGCCCGAGCACTTACAGTACGAAGGCCCTATTGTATCTGTAGGAATTATTTTTCTTTATTCTTTCTTCTGACGAAAGGAGGGTCTTTTTTTCCCCCTAAACGTGCCCAAAAAGTCATCACATTTTGCATGCAAGTCAGGCCTGGCGAAAAATTTTATATTTAATGGTTTGCATTAATGGGCGTGGCAAAATGGCTCAACAGCGCCCCCTAGAAAACTTTGTGCCTCAAGCCCCACAATACGGTTTGAAGTACATGCACGAGAATCGCTACAAACCTGTATCATGTCGCAACTTAAAGAAAAGTCTCTTGGCGCCATGGCCGAAACCGAACAGGAAGTCGGCCATTTTGAATTAATCGTGTAATTTTGGCAAAATTTATGCCATTTCTTCAGCCGCTTCAGAGCCCGAACCGTAACGTGCACCCAGGTGTGTTATACATCAATATGTGCGTCTCCATCCTGCGATGATGCGCATTACTTTTCAAAAGCGTTACCATGGCGACACTAGACGCCAAAAAACGCGCCCCCCCTTCATCTGATTGGTCCATATTTGATAGTTCCCCCAAAAGTCACCAAAATTTCCACGCAAGCCAGGCCTGGTGATAAATTTGATATTTAATGGTTTGCATTAATGGGCGTGGCAAAATGGCTCAACAGCGCCCCCTAGAAAACCGATTTTAAATCCGAATAAAATAATTCCACGATCATGTATACACTCATTCCTCTTTAAATTAAATCCGGTCTTTCTGCGCTGCTCGTTCCCTCGCCCGTCTGTCTCCATGACGCTTATATTCCACGCTGGGCTTGTTTTCCAAACAAAGTTTCAAGATGGCAGCACGCAGTAAACGCTGGTCAAGAGCAGAGACCATTTATTTAATAAATAGCTTGGAGGACTTGGAAATAATTAAAAGAACAGATGGAAACAGGAAACATAAAAATTGTGAGCTTTTCAAAGTTGTAGCGGCTAAGTTTGTTTTTCTTCCGGTAGACGTAATTTCCAGTCCGCCCCCCTATCCAATCAGAACCTTCCCAACCCCCAGACCTTAACAGGAATTGGATAAAGCCGATCAAACGTGTTTTCCATGTAAACCTCAATTCGAAATTACTATTTCCATGTAAACTCGAAGGAAAATAGTTTAATTCGGAATTATTTAATTCGGAATATTTAATTCTGAATTAAAAAACATCATGTAACCGTGGCCATTGTCATTTGCCTGGAGCGTGGGGTGATGGACTGCAGAGTGTGGGATACAAAAGCTGCCCCACCAAGCTGGCCCCGGCACAATGAAGGAGTCAGCAGAGAGCTGCGTCCAGCCGCTCAAGCCTTTCCTGTTTGCAGAGCCGAGCAGCCAGAGGCCTCACATGCATCAGAGGCCTCCACAGGCTGCTGATCCCCAGCTCAATGCCCTGCTGAATAGACCAGCACAGCTCCTTTGTTGACCTGTAGCATCACATTCATCAAACATTCAAGTGACCAGGATGCCCTCAACACACTGACATAGAAGGGCTATTTTGGTTTTGCACACCAATGCTTAATGCAGCACAGCAATGCAGGACTGTCTCTGAAAATTAGAATATTGTGATAAAGTCCTTTATTTTCTGTAATGCAATTTAAAAAAACAAAATGTCATACATTCTGGATTCATTACAAATCATCTGGATTCATTACAAATCAACTGAAATATTGCAAGCCTTTTATTATTTTAATATTGCTGATTATGGCGTACAGTTTAAGATTAAGATTCCCAGAATATTCAAATTTTTTTAGATAGGATATTTGAGTTTTCTTAAGCTGTAAACCATGATCAGCAATATTAAAATAATAAAAAGCTTGCAATATTTCAGTTGATTTGTAATGAATGCAGAATGTATGACATTTTTGTTTTTGTAATTGCATTACAGAAAATCACAATATTCTAATTTTCTGAGACAGTCCTGTATATAACAAATGTTTAAGTTCCTAATTTCTATCCTTTCCTAGTTTAGAAACATTTCTTACTTTGATTCCAGGATTTTAAGTTTTTTCTGGATTTTTACTCTAAAAATCTTTTAAATCAAATAACTAATTTCAAGTAAGCTTATCTAAAAGAAAGCATACTGCGATACAGTAGGTTTATAGCATACTTAAATATAATCAGTACATTTTCTGGGAGAAGTGTGTTTTCTGACAGCTGGGGCTCTATTCATAGCTAGGGTTCATAAACATAGACTGAAGCGCAGTAAGATGGATTCTCTTATATTCCGATCTCTCAAATCTTATGAAAATTCAGTTGGCCTGCAAGTTAATCATAGGTTAGTAGGTGCAAGATGGCAAATAAGGTTCATCCATCACATAGCATATTAACTGTACTTACCGGTATAACAATACATGAATTACAGAGGTTAGTGATCCTGTCAATGCTGCTATTCTTGCTAAATTAGTTTTCAGTCCTTTTAAATATCTGTGTCTGAAAAATTACAGTACTAGCACTTATATACTGGCACTTATACTAGCACTTATAGTACTTCTCCAGGACTACCAAAAACCAAAACGAAAAATGTCAGTATGTAAAACACTAATTCAGATACCATTTCATTCTTAAAGGGAAAGTTCGGTTTTTTACAACCTGGACCTTATTTCTGGCATTTTTTATGGTTGTATACTCACCCAGAGGTGTTTGGTGTCATTTGGAGTCCTTCGGAAGATATTAGGAGTTTTTTGCGAGCCTCTTCTCCATATAACGGTAGCGCATGGGGGCACAGTGGGACACAGACGATGCAGCGTCTAAATAACACATGATTGCCGCGAAACTCTTCATTTCTTTTATGAATCACTAGATCTGCTTCCAGGACCTGTTGTAACATTGTGGCACTGTCTGTGTAATAAATAAATCAGTTTGTAAACAAGACCTCTGAACTCATGACGTCATCTCTGTGCGCGCATCCCAGACACAGCTCTGTTTACAGCTAGAGTTCGCTACTGTTAGTTTACTGTTAGTTATTTGAAACATGTCTGAATATTTGTCAAATTCTGAGGTTGTGGACGACGACTTTGAATATGATGGACGTCCTTACCGTTTTGAGCCGGAGTATACGGCTGAAGAGCTCACTGAACGGAGGACAGAGTGCGCGCACAGAGATGACGTCATGAGTTCAGAGGTCTTGTTTATAAACGGATTTATTTATTACACAGACAGCGCCACAATGTTACAACAGGTCCTGGAAGCAGATCTAGTGATTCATAAAAGAAATGAAGTTTCGCGGCAATCATGTGTTATTTAGACGCTGCATCATCTGTGTCCCGCGAGTGCCCTATGCGCTACCATTATATGGAGAAGCGGCTCGCAAAAAACTCCTAATATCTTCCGAAGGACTCCAAATGACACCAAACACCTCTGGGTGAGTATACAACCATAAAAAATGCCAGAAATAAGGTCCAGGTTGTAAAAAACCGAACTTTCCCTTTAACTTAAAGGGGACCTATTATGAAAAACAGGTTTTTTCTTGCTTTAACATATATAAAGTGGTCTCCCCTCAGCCTGGCAACTCAGGGAAGGAGGAAAGCAACCAAATTCTGCAGTGTCTGTACAGCCGCCCGGATGAGCCGTCCAGTGTGATGTGGCTTCTACGAGCCGTTCAGAATCTGCTATTCAGCGATTTACATCGGTTGGCCTCCGATGTGTGAAACCACGCCCACAACTAACTCCACCGGCCGGAGCTTCCGCCATTTTTTCGTAGCGGTGTATCGCGTCATTCAGGCAGCCAATCAGCACAGTGCCTCGTTATCATAGCCTCGCCCACTCATAATCCCGCATAGATAATGAGGTTAGAGAATGGGAAGATAAAGACATGGTTTAGAGGCTGAATTTCTAATTTATTTAGCAAAAACAATCAAAAGCTTGTTTTTAAGACATTCAAGGCCTGTTTAAAATATATATTAGATGCCATAATAGGACCCCTTTAAACACTTGTAATCCTATGTTGTTAATATAGTTAATTAGTAAATAATATTACAAAATAGATGAAAGGATAAAATACAAGATCATAGATAATCACTATTGGCCAACAATTGGTGATGTGTCCCAAATGTTCTGTTAGGACCACCCTTATGATGAATAAAACATACTAGTTTAAAACACCACGTTTGGTGAAGAGAGAGCTGAATTAGTCAACTAATCAGATATTAAACAACAACTGTATGCAAGAGATATTGAATATTTTGGTCATGTTCCAGTGCTAGACTTATTTACTTCCATTGTTATATTTGACACCATACACTTACTTGGTGGGCTTGTCACACCAAACAGACGCTCGATGACTTTCCAAAAACTTCAGAGACATTATAAAAAACTAATGCGTGATACCCTTTCACATTTAAAGACTATGAGCCAGAGTTTAGAGTCGCGGACTAAAGAGTTCGCCTCCTAAAGCTTGAGTTATGGTCCTGCGTCAAAACGACGCCGTGTCTACGGCGTGTGCTACGCGTCGACGCAGACCACGCCGTCACTGAGGCCGTCACTGACGTGCACATCCCGAAAATTGCAACTACAGGGCGAGGCGACGCAGACCGAGAGGGCTGTGATTGGTTCGCTTGGTAGAAACGCATTTCCAGTTTCCAGTTTGAAGCAGTCCTGACCTTTCAGCGCTCTTTTCTTCAGGTTTTTTTTGTTTTGGTTTTTTTGCACAATAGTTGTCCTTATCTCTTTGATTCACTGTGACCGGAAAAGTCGGGTAAACCATTCAGGAAAAGATCGCGAATTAGCGGTCACGGGAGGTACTGCACCGCGGAGAAATTGAGTGACGGAGAAGTCCGAAGGTTCACGACGGCGTCACGGCGACGGCGTGTGCTCTGCGTTGGGTTGACGCAGAACCATAATTCAGGCTTTACACCTATGAAGTGAGCTCATGGGAGCAACCCAAATTCAGAAAGGACTGTGATTTTGTTCTGACTGTGCAAATCACTCTTCAACCCTGAAAATACTTGTGTAAGCTCGGCAAAAGTAACCAGTGGCCACGGTTACATGATGTTTTTTAATTCGGAATTAATTATTCCGAATTAAACTATTTTCCTTCGAGTTTACATGGAAATAGTAATTCCAAATTGAGGTTTACATGGAAAACACGTTTTACTGGCTTTATCCAATTCCTATTAAGGTCTGGGGGTTGGGAAGGTTCTGATTGGATAGGGGGGCGGACCGGAAGTTAAACTACCAGAAGAAAAACAAACTTAGCTTAGCCGCTACAACTTTGAAAAGCTCACAATTTTGATGTTTCCTGCCATCTGTTCTTTTAATTATTTCCAGGTCCCAGGATATTTATTAAATAAATGGTCTCTGCTCTTGACCAGCGTTTACTGCGTGCTGCCATCTTGAAACTTTGTTTGGAAAACCAGCCCAGCGCGGAATATAAGCGTCATGGAGACAGACGGGCGAGGGAACGAGCAGAAAGAAAGACCAGAATTAATTTAAAGCGGAATGAGTGTTTACATGACCTGGAATTATTCTATTCGGATTTAAAATCGGAATAAACCAGCCACTTACTTCGGAGTTACCGGTAAGTCGAATTCGGAATGGCCATTTTCATTCGGAATTAGGTGTTTACATGGTCATTTTTACTCATTTTAAATAGGATTTAATTTTAATTCTGAATTTAACTTCCCATGTAAACGCACTCAATGTGAAATTTACTTTACAAAGTGAAAAATGACCCAACTGTTGCTACTAATCCTCGATTCTGCTTCATGGTGCCTCTGCATAAAAACAATCCATCAAGCGTCCACTTATTCATGAAACTCTGGTTCTTGGAACATGGGTTTAGTGCAGAGTTGCAACTTCACTAAATGAATACACAGTCTGTAAATACTTGCAAACAGTCTGGTAACAACCAAGTTGTGGTATCTTTTGCTTCATACTCTCATCTAGGAATGCACTGATCTGATATGAGGATTTGATATCAGCCCCAATATTAACAAAATATGTGGGCCAGAAAATTAGACCAATCCATTTAGCCAAGCTGCTAAAGTTCTCAAATATCCTATCTCAAAAAATTAGAATATTCTGGGAATCTTAATCTTAAACTGTAAGCCATAACTAGCAATATTAAAATAATAAAAGGCTTGCAATATTTCAGTTGATTTGTAATGAATCCAGAATGTATGACATTTTAGTTTTTTTTAAATTGCATTACAGAAAATAAAGAACTTTATCACAATATTCTAATTTACTGAGACAGTCCTGTACATATATTATACAAAAATTGTATCCAACATCTTTATGTTTCTATGCAGTGTGTGTCCTTTCTTGTGTATGAAGTGGCATAAATACATTTAAAAAAAGTAAGTAGTAAGAAGTCAATTTTCTCAAATACTGAGCATGAGGCTGTGTTTCTGGCTCCAACTTTGAGAATTAAACATTGCACAGCTACAGAAATACTACAGTCAATACCTTTTACAGACTGGAGCCTAATTTTAGAGTTAATTGTGTCAGACTCATACCCAACAAAGCTAGTAGAGCCAATATCACCACTAGAATATCATGAAGCTCAATATAACAAAATATTACCATATAAAATAGATAAACATTAATACAAATATTGTTTACTGCAGCTAGTAAATGAATTTTTTTATACAATATTATGATTATTATTTACTTAAAAAGAGCAAATTCTAATTGTGCCATTGACTTGCTTTATAAAATTCTAAAAATTAAAATATTTTTTTTCTAATATGTGAAAACATCAAATGATCGGGCAGCAAGAAGCAGCTATGTGTTGATATGGTTAACTACAGCAAAGTTTAAGAGTGTATGGCACAATATGGAAAAATAGGTTCAAGAGGGCTCTTCAGTAAGACGGAGTATTAGGGCCAAACTAAGACAAAAAAAAAGAAATGACGAAAATAAAGTCATAATAATATAAGAATAAAGTCATAATGTTGTGAGAAAAAGTCGTAATATTACGAGAATAAAGTCGTAATATTTTGAGAATAAAGTCGTAATATTAAATATATTATAAATATATAAATATGACTTCACAAGATGCTCAATATTCCTCATTTTAACACAGGGAGAAGATGCTCTTCCTGTTAGTTCTCATAAATCATGACTTTATTGTCGTAATATTATGACTTTATTCTCATAAATTACCACTTTATTCTTGTAATATTATGACTTTATTCTCATAAATTACCACTTTATTCTCGTAATGTTACGACTTTATTCTCGTAATGTTACGACTTTATTCTCGTAATGATACGACTTTATTCTCGTAATGATACGACTTTATTCTCGTAATATTACGACTTTATTCTCGTAATATTACGACTTTATTCTATTACGACTTTATTCTCGTAATTTTACGACTTTATTCTCGTAATTTCCAATTTCTTTTTTGTCTTAGTTTGGCCCTAATACTCCGTCGTACTTCAGAATCAGCACCAAGGGAAAACTAGATTCACAGTAGTGTACTATTGCTGAACACTGTTCCAACTACCCAGTCTGACAGTAAAACCATGGCTGTCTCTCATCAAAAAGGCTCCACGGTTCAACCTGTAACTATGACTGTAATACCAGTATGAGTTCAGTGAAATTCTCCAAGATAGGAATTATCATTATCACAATATTCATCACACAGGACGGTTGGATAAAGAACAAAAAACCCCAAAACAACCATTCTGATCAATAAATGTTTCTAAATGCAACTTTAGATGCACAAATACACATTATTTTAACCGTCACTTTAATGTGCAATATAACAGCACATCCTGGAGGCAGGAAGTCAGGCACAACTCCAACTGGAAGGGGTTAGTAGTTTAACATACTGAACGTGCTGTGCTTTAACCCTCCACCTAAACTAAACCCTCATAATTCAAGGTGGTGAACAGCAACAAGTAAGAGACTCTGTGTCTCCCTCTAGTGGTACAATTCCAGTGGACATCTAGCCAAATATACCTGCACCAGTTAAACCATTAACATGTTAAAGGAATGACAATGCTTATTCTGTTGAAATGCGATACTGTGATGGGTAAATTTGCACCTTAGCATATACAGGACTGTCTCAGAAAATTAGAATATTGTGATAAAGTCCTTTATTTTCTGTAATGCAAAAATGTCATACATTCTGGATTAATTACAAATCAACTGAAATTTTGCAAGCCTTTTATTATTTTAATATTGCTGATCTGATCTCAAATATCCTATCTCAAAAAATAAGAATATTCTGGCAATCTTAATCTTAAACTGTAAGCCATAATCAGCAATATTAAAATAATAAAAGGCTTGCAATATTTCAGTTGATTTGTAATGAATCCAGAATGTATGACATTTTTGTTTTTTTAAATTGCATTACACAAAAAATAAAGAACTTTATCACAATATTCTAATTTTCTGAGACAGTCCTGTACATTCAACACATGCCATCTACCCAAAATGTTTTGCAGAATAGTCACAACTACCCCTTGTGACAAAATTACACTTCTAAAAGGACTTTTTGCTGTTTCTACAGCAACGTCCCCCATAAAAAGTGCTTAGGCAGGGTCCAAACAGCCTTTACCTCTCCTAGAAAAAACTTCTGATTGCATCGATCTGAGCTAAACAAGCCCAATCCACAGAGACCCTAATCACACTTCAGAATCATTTCAAACACCCCAGTATAAGACTATGTAGGACCTTCAGATGTTCTTTCTCCAGGCCTGGAAGGTTAGAGCTCTGTTGATTGCACTGGTATTATCTATGCAATATTATATTATGGCTGATCAGTGCTGCATAGTACATACATAATTGTGTCTGTGGAAAGATAAATTGGTATTCAGTACACAATATATTTGAGAATTAAAATGGGTGGGGAATGTTAAATAAACATTTTTAATTAAAATTCTTCAATAGAAATTAGAGTCATTTATTACTCATAAAGGCCTTAATGCATGAATAAGAGACCATTTGAGCTGCAGAACTAAACTACAAACACAATATTTTGTTTCACAATACAATGCTGTTCAACTCTTTTTTTTCAATTATGTAGTTCTGTAGTTGTCGAACTGAAAAATGATTATCTAAATATGAAATATACAGCGTTTTTACTTGATAGCAGCTCATCAAAACATAAAAATCAACCACACTTCCACTCAGGCAATAAAAGCACATTAATTAATATTAAAATAAACATGAAATATAAGGTTTTAAAAAAAATATCATGTAAAATGCAAACTAAAAATAGAGTCCAGTTGTGGCAGAGGTGAGTGTGTGAGACTGAGTTCAGGAGGCGTTAAATATCATGGGATATCATGTTACCTCACCAATTTTCTGTGCATTTTATACATAATTTATAGAAGTATAGAGATTAAACTTGTGATTTCATATCGGCATAGTCAAAACTTTAAGAATTAAAAAAGCACAAAGGAATGTTTGCAATTTTTAGCTCAGAGCTGCCTCTATAGGTGTAGAGGTGAAATCACTTTTATGACAGTGTCTGAGACTTATTCTTCTCTCTCGTTTTGTCTTCTGCCATTACTTCCTTGAGTCTATAATACCTGGTACACACATGATTTTAGATTGTCGCTGAAAAATAATTGTCTATTCTGGAAGAGAATAGTGTAATAATCCTGGAGGACTGTACAACTCGTGCAGCTTATCGGGGCCTTTGGTTGCCACTGCCATGATGTCCACATGTCCATGTCTGCCATAGTGCTGGAATACAGCTGTCAAAAGAGACAACCAGAACACGAGCCCCAAGTCACGTTGAGTGCTTTTTGCCAATAGTGTGGACAGGAAACTATGAGGGTTAGATATTTCCTAAAAGCAATCAAATATTCCTTCAAATAACGATGAAACAGAACTTTTAACATGAACAAAAAATCCTTTAGCTGCTTTAAATGAGTACATTATGCTTGTCTTTCACTCTGCTTACTTGGTGAAGGAAAAAAAAGAACTGAAAATATTTATCACACTGTAACAGAAGCGCGTGTGGACTAAGAAGGTAAACTCTAATGAACTCATATTTCTGCTTGTTGTCTCTATTGCTTAATAAATACAGTCACAGACCAAACCTATCAAGTCAGTCTAAAGGCTATACTGTACACAACGTTGCAGTAATTACTTAAATCAAAATGACTTTTTAACAGACGCAGTAAACCATATTACGAATATGTGAAAACAAGTAATACGTTTACAGAAAATGTGATACGATGAAGAGAAAAGAAAGCTAATTCTCAAATAAATCAATTTCTAGTTGGCCTGTAAGCCTGGGAATCAATCGTTGAGTATTAAGTTCAGATAAAAACATTAAGTACTGTAACAAGACCCATATAGTAACATTCAGTAATGTGATCCCCCCTATGATGAAGAGACCACAACCTTGATTTCACAAAACATCCACAGCTTTTATCAATGTCCAATATTTCCCATGGTACAGTCTAGCCAAAATAACCTTCTAGGTGTCATGATTGTAGTCTTAAACTTCTTTGAACTATAAAGATAGTACCAGTAGTTATGTTTCCTAAAGAGCCAGAGCTGTCATTTGTCTATTGTCTATTGCCTATTTACTGTACAAGTGAGCAAAAATAACCGAGTCAAATTCCATGTCTTGTTTGACCTGACCTGGCCAAACAAACATGATTCTGATTCTAAATTCTTCCATCAAGATTTCGTAAGATGGCCAGAAGTTATCATCAGTTTTACAATACATCACAGTACTGTCTCAGAAAATTAGAATATTGTGATAAAGTTATTTATTTTCTGTAATGCAAAAATGTCATACTGTACATCCTGGATTCATTACAAATCAACTGAAATATTGCAAGCCTTTTATTATTTTAATATTGCTGATCATGGCTTACAGCGTTAGAAAACTCAAATATCCTATCTCAAAAAGTTACAACATTCTGGGAATCTTAATCTTAAACTGTAAGCCATAATCAGCAATATTAAAATAATAAAAGGCTTGCAATATTTCAGTTGATTTGTAATGAATCCAGAATGTATGACATTTTTCTTTTTTTTTTATTGCATTACAGAAAATAAAGAACTTTATCACGATATTCTAATTTTCTGAGACAGTCCTGTATATACACTTAATACTCTGTCAATCGAAGAGAAAAATGCAAAAAATGTCCTTTTTTTCCTTTTCTGCCAGTATTTGGTGTGGGTTCTACCATGAAACCTGGTTCCATATGTGTCTGCTCGAGGCTATGCAGCTCTGATCTATTGTCAATAATAGCAAATGTAGATAACTTATTAGTATTCATATTAATAAAGGCAACCTTTAACATACTTTTACGTGACAGATTGTAGTGTGTCTCAGTGTAGGCCAGCCAGGCACGCAGTTGAAATCTGAATTCTCTTAACAACATAACCCACACACATGGGAGATAGAGGGAGAAAACACCAGAGCTTTTACAAGATGCCAGCAGTGTAAAAATACCTCCAAAAAGAAATCAGGGGCTCAGCAACAAGACAAGGCTAGTGTGGTTTTCCCCAGTAGATGCTGAAAAGCAAAGATCCACAGACACACGCAGATAAAAAATGTGGCTGCGTTTTGACATCGATTCAAACAAAGGCGAGAAGAGACACATGCAGAGAGAGATGGCTCCCAATAAATAAGGCTCTGTCGGCTCTGTCTCTGTCTCAAACAGGCAGTGAACACATCACAAATATAAGCACATGTATGTATTCTATTGTTGGAGAAAATGCAATAGAAAAGCGCTACCTTTTTGACTTGGAGAGCTAATAGTAGCGGCGAGGCTAACAGCAGTCACCTGCGTTGGTTGAACGGAGAGCCTGAATTCAGCCTTACTGACAGGATGATTTATGGTTCCGCGTTACATCGACGCAGAGGCCTACGCCGTAGGCTACGCCAACCATACAGCGTAGGCTCTGCGTTGGTGTGACGCGTGACCATAAATCAGACTTACGGCGTATGCTCTGCGTCGATTTGTGGGCAGCCTGCTGGCAGCGGAGAGGATACAAAACACACAAAAACCCCCCCACTTACCCCGCAGTTCTCCGTCTGCCAATGATATTTTCTCGCTGGATGTTATATTTCACCATACATTAAAAAAAAATTAAAAAAAAAGGCTTCAGACTCGGCTTTTAGATGCTGATGGCGCTGGCTGTGTTTTCAGGTCCGCATCCTCGGAAAGAGCTGTTTCCTCCGCTCTCTGGTCGCAGCCCGCGTTACGAAACCACGCTCCCTCTCTGGCTCTGGCAGGGCTCACACTCACACACACACACTAGAGGCATCCGGGGGGAGACCCAGGAAAGCTAAGAAGCCCCGGGTGGGTGGGTGTCCGGGTGGGAGAGGGGTGGTCTAGGACACGGAGATCCGCAGCAGCAGCAGCAGCCTCTCTCTGACCTCCTCCTGCGGCCGAGCTGCATCCGAACGGCCGCTGCGAGCCTGCCGACTCCCGCTCCTGTGACTGGAAGAGTGGTGGTGGTGGAGAGAGGGGGGAGTGGAGCAGAGGGGAGTGAGGTGTAGGTGGGGGTGAGGTGTATGAGGTGTAGGTGGGGGTGGGGGGTGTGAGGTGTAGGTGGTGGAGTGAGGTGTAGGTGGGGGTGTGAGGTGTAGGTGGGGGTGTGAGGTGGAGGTGGGGGTGTGAGGTGTAGGTGGGGGTGTGAGGTGGAGGTGGGGGTGTGAGGTGTAGGTGGGGGTGTGAGGTGTAGGTGGGGGTGTGAGGTGGAGGTGGGGGTGTGAGGTGTAGGTGGGGGTGTGAGGTGTAGGTGGTGGAGTGAGGTGTAGGTGGGGGAGTGAGGTGGAGGTGGGGGTGTGAGGTGGAGGTGGGGGGAGTGAGGTGTAGGTGGTGGAGTGAGGTGTAGGTGGGGGAGTGAGGTGGAGGTGGGGGTGTGAGGTGGGGGTGGGGGGTGTGAGGTGTAGGTGGTGGAGTGAGGTGTAGGTGGGGGTGTGAGGTGTAGGTGGTGGAGTGAGGTGTAGGTGGTGGAGTGAGGTGTAGGTGGGGGAGTGAGGTGTAGGTGAGGGGGTGAGGTGGAGGTGGGGGGAGTGAGGTGTAGGTGGGGGTGTGAGGTGTAGGTGGGGGAGTGAGGTGTAGGTGGGGAGAGTGAGGTGTAGGTGGGGGAGTGAGGTGTAGGTGGGGGAGTGAGGTGTAGGTGGGGAGAGTGAGGTGTAGGTGGGGGAGTGAGGTGTAGTTGTAGGTGGGGGGAGTGAGGTGTAGGTGGGGGAGTGAGGTGTAGTTGTAGGTGGGGGGAGTGAGGTGTAGGTGGGGGAGTGAGGTGTAGGTGTAGGTGGGGGTGAATTGTAGGTGGGGGAGTGAGGTGTAGGTGGGGGTGGGGGAGTGAGGTGTAGGTGGGGGAGTGAGTTGTAGGTGGGGGGAGTGAGGTGTAGGTGGGGGAGCGAGGTGTAGGTGGGGGTGAGTTGTAGGTGGGGGAGTGAGGTGTAGGTGGGGGAGTGAGGTGTAGGTGGGGGTGGGGGTGTAGGTGGGGAGAGTGAGGTGTAGGTGGGGGAGTGAGGTGTAGGTGGGGGTGGGGGTGTAGGTGGGGAGAGTGAGGTGTAGTTGGGGGAGTGAGGTGTAGGTGGGGGAGTGAGGTGTAGGTGGGGGGAGTGAGGTGTAGTTGGGGGAGTAAGGTGTAGGTGGGGGAGTGAGGTGTAGGTGGGGAGAGTGAGGTGTAGGTGGGGGAGTGAGGTGTAGTTGGGGGAGTGAGGTGTAGGTGGGGGTGGGGGTGTAGGTGGGGAGAGTGAGGTGTAGGTGGGGAGAGTGAGGTGTAGGTGGGGGAGTGAGGTGTAGGTGGGGGGTGGGGGTGTAGGTGGGGGTGTAGGAGGGGAGTGAGGTGTAGGTGGGGGTGGGGGAGTGAGGTGTAGGTGGGGGTGTACCTACACCTCACTCCCCCCACATACACCTCACTCCCCCACCCCCACCTACACCTCACTCCCCACCTACACCTCACTCTCCCCACCTACACCTCACTCCCCCACCTACACCTCACCCCCTCACCTACACCTCACTCCCCCACCTACACCTACACTTCACTCCCCACCTACACCTCACTCCCCCACCCCCACTTACACCTCACTCCCCTCCTACACCCCCACCTACACCCCCACCCCCCACCTACACCTCACTCCCCCACCTACACCTCACTCCCCCCACACCCCCACCTACACCTCACTCCCCCCACCTACACCCCCACCCCCACTTACACCTCACTCCCCTCCTACACCCCCACCTACACCCCCACCCCCACCTACACCTCACTCCCCCACCCCCACCTACACCTCACTCCCCACCTACACCTCACTCTCCCCACCTACACCTCACTCCCCCACCTACACCTCACCCCCTCACCTACACCTCACTCCCCCACCTACACCTACACTTCACTCCCCACCTACACCCCCACCTACACCCCCACCCCCCACCTACACCTCACTCCCCCACCTACACCTCACTCCCCCCACACCCCCACCTACACCTCACTCCCCCCACCTACACCCCCACCCCCACTTACACCTCACTCCCCTCCTACACCCCCACCTACACCCCCACCCCCACCTACACCTCACTCCCCCACCCCCACCTACACCTCACTCCCCACCTACACCTCACTCCCCCACCTACACCTCACCCCCTCACCTACACCTCACTCCCCCACCTACACCTACACTTCACTCCCCACCTACACCTCACTCCCCCACCCCCACTTACACCTCACTCCCCTCCTACACCCCCACCTACACCCCCACCCCCCACCTACACCTCACTCCCCCACCTACACCTCACTCCCCCCACACCCCCACCTACACCTCACTCCCCCCACCTACACCCCCACCCCCACTTACACCTCACTCCCCTCCTACACCCCCACCTACACCCCCACCCCCACCTACACCTCACTCCCCCACCCCCACCTACACCTCACTCCCCCCACACCCCCACCTACACCTCACTCCCCCCACACCCCCACCTACACCTCACTCCCCCCACACCCCCACCTACACCTCACTCCCCCACCTACACCTCCCACCCACCTACACCTCACATTTCTGAGCCTTCACATGCTCGTGTTGTTGGCGCTGAAACAGCAAAAGGAAGGAAATGTTCTTCCCTCGGCGTGGTGCTGTCCCTGGTGCTAATGCTACAATATTTCACATTCCAATCAAATATATAAACATACACACTTGTCTGTTAATTAAGCGGTACATTATAATATAGTCCACTGACAAACACATTCTACTGATAATAAATATTACAAATCAAAAGCCAAGTCTCAATGCCACATTCTTGACATTTGCATCCTTTTCCTCTCCATTCATTCCATCAGGTGAACTTGTAGGGCCGGCACTGGCACTAAATTATTCCTGACACACTACTGTATGCTGCACCTGCATGGCAGGTTTGAGACGTAAAGCAAGTCACCAAGATGTGAGTTATTCATAAAGCCTGAGAGGGTACTCATGCAGGAGATTCTGTGGACTGGGACAAGAGTTGTTCCTTTGGCTTTTCTCACCAAGGCTAAATGGATTTGATGGTTGGGGCAGCGTGGTGTCCTAGTTGCTGGCTGTGGCCTCACAGTAACACGGTTCCCAGTTTGACTCTTGGTACAGTTCTTTCGCTGTGAGGTTTGCATGTTCTCCCTGTGCTTGCGTGGGTTTTTGCCAGGTACTCCCACTTCCTCCCACAGTCCTGAAAACAGGAATATAAGGTTCACTTGTTATACTAAACTGCCCATATGAGTGTGTGTGCTGTTGGTGCTTTGTATGCGGCCCTGTTATGGAATGGCGACCTGTCCCAGGTCCAGGTGTAGCTCGGACTTAAGCTGGGACCGGCTCCAGCAGACCCACATGACCCTGAATAAGCAGGTATAGATGATGGATTGGGCTGGGGGTCCATTCAAATGTCATGAATCGATTTGATTCCAATTCTTAAGATTCAGAATCGATTATCAAGGTTTGATTCGATTCGATTCGATTCGATTCGATTCTGATATCGATTTGGGTTAGTGTTATTAAAACTATTTTTTGAGCTGTTGCATGAATTATATGACTGTGTAGTTATGCAACATATTAATACTAGTATTAATATTAATACATACTAGGGGCGGCAGTAGCTCAGGTGGTAGAGCGGGTCGTCCAATGATCGGAAGGTTGCCGGTTCGAATCCCGCTCTGTCCCAGTTTGCTGTCGTAGTGTCCTTGGGCAAGACACCTTACCCACCTTGCCCCGTTTGAATGTGTATGAATGTTGGTGGTGGTCGGAGGGGCCGTTAGGCGCGATATGGCAGCCACACTTCTGTCAGTCTGCCCCAGGGCAGCTGTGGCTACAATGTAGCTACCACCACTGGTGAGAATGTGTATGAATGAATAATGATTTCTGTAAAGTGCTCTGGGTGCCTAGAAGGGCGCTATATAAATCCAAGTCATTATTATTATTATTATATTGAGATTCAACAGCAGGTATTGGCAGCTAATGATGCTGTAAGGACCAATCACCTCCCAAAAAGCTGAAATAACTGCTTTCAGAAACATTGTGTGGCAGAATTATCAAACAGAGACGTATGAAATCGTTTTTATTTTTTCCCACATTCTACATTCCATTTTATGCAAATGTAACCCCAAGACAGTATATAAAGTATTGAAATATAGACAATTTATGCAATTATAACTGAAAACTTTAATGTTTTCATACCTTTAAACATATTTAAAGGCAAAAACATGGCAGTAGTTATTCTTGTGTCCAACAAAACATTCCTTTTTTGGGCATAAACAAAAAAATACCAAAACGGATGGATGGATGGATGGATGGATGGATGGATGGATGGATGGAGGGAGGGAGGGAGGGAGGGAGGGACTGTTGCACTGTTTGTCCACACTGGTTACTGCCTATTTAAAATACATGGGCAGGAAATAAAGAGTATACGGGCCCTGTCTTGGTCAGAGATAAATTCCCCCACCCACCCTCTATTTCACCGCTTTGAGTTGCTAAGACTGGCTGAGCTAAACAATTATCATAATGCTTGTCTTATGTTTCAAATTGTCAACAGGCTCAACCCTAGACTTAGTAGTCTTGTGCAAATCTCCAGTCCTCAGCACACATACCAAACAAGAATCAAAACACTCATATTAGGGAAATGTCACCGACATGTGCGCGCCAGTATGAGTGTTGTTTGCAGGGGGCTGCAGATTTGGAATAGGATTGATGATGGTGCTGCCTTCTATCTCCAAGTTTAAAAAACAACTAAAAAATAATCTTTTACTAACCTATATATAATATAAAAAGCTTCTTCATGGATTGCTGGGATGTACAGTATGTGTATGATTGTATGTGTATGTAATGTTAAGTACGTATGTTAAGTGTATTGGTGTACTTTGTGTGCATTTATCCATCACCATCTTTTTACAGATGGTAACTGCTTATACCATTGACTGTACCACTACCGTTATATGAACTATAGCCCCCCACCTATAAGCTTTCCTAGCTTCCTTGGGGGACCCATTCACTCTACCCACTTAATTTGATTGTATTATTGTAACTAATTATTGTAAATTATTATGGTATTGTGAATAAATTCAAACTTCAAACTGTTGCACTGTTTCTTTTTTTCCAATGTACTGTATATACTGTTCATATTTTGTAATTCTACATATTTTTTACTTTTGACTTTTTTTTACCCCTCCTCGCATGTGTGTGTTAAGTGTACTGCTGCCAACAAAGAGAGTTTCTCCACTGAGGGAGAAAATAAAGGATTACCGGTATCTTATCTTATCTTATCTTATCTCTATCTCTCGGATGGATGGATGGATGGATGGATGGATGGATGGATGGATGGATGGATGGATGGATGGATGGATGGACGGATGGATGGGTTTTATGGTTGCAGCTGCTGAATGAGAAATGATCCCTACTCAGTACTCGGTTGACAGGGAATCAAGAACACCCAAACTCTTCCACCGTAATTACTCTCTAGGAGGAGTGGCTCCCTGTTGTGCTGCCTGTTTTCTGCAGGGTGTGTACCATATCTGTGAGTATGGGTGTAGCTCCCCAAAATAGTGGTAGTGGCCAAGCTTTTATGGAGATGATGGGTCTCTGAGGGAAGGTTGAGCACTTCACAAAGTAGCATGCTACTCATTAGAAGCAGTTAGTGGTCATGAGGAAATTCTACCGTGTTGTTGGTGTGGTTTGAGTCTTTTTAGCAAGCTTGGTGTGAATGTACTGTGTTATTGTAACTGAAACAGTTTAAAAGGAAACACTCTTTTCCAATGCGTCTGTAGTATCAGTAATAATAATTTTGCACAATCAACACATATCAGAAAATTACCTGACTCAGCACACTCATTTTAGTAAAGTGTATAGAAAAAAATTGATATTGTGATTTTTTTCTGGGTTTTTTTTGTCGGGGGGGGGGGGGGGGGGGTGTTTAAAATGGCCTTTGACATCCAAACTTTTATATTGCTTCGAAAAGTCTTTAATTGAAATGAGTACATTCTTTTCAGCCGGGATGCAGCGTACTGCACGCTTAATGTGGACTGCTGACATGTACTGACTTTATTTGCTAGTCTATGATTTTTTGTTGGGCAGCACAGTGGCTTGGTGGTTGGTACTTCGGGTACTTCCCCCCACACAGTCCAAAAACATGCCTACTAGGTTAATTGATGATTCTAAATTGCCCGTAGGTGTGAGCGTGAGTGTGCATGGTTGTGTGTATACAGGACTGTCTCAGAAAATTAGAATATTGTGATTTTCTGTAATGCAATTACAGAAACGAAAATGTCATACATTCTGGATTCATTACAAATCAACTGAAATATTGCAAGCCTTTTATTATTTTAATATTGCTGATCATGGCTTACAGCTTAAGAAAACTCAAATATCCTATCTCAAAAAATTAGAATATTCTGGGAATCTTAATCTTAAACTGTAAGCCATAATCAGCAATATTAAAATAATAAAAGGCTTGCAATATTTCAGCTGATTTGTAATGAATCCAGAATGTATGACGTTTTTGTTTTTTTAATTGCATTACAGAAAATAAAGAACTTTATCACAATATTCTAATTTTCTGAGACAGTCCTGTAGATACACACAACCAGACACACTCATACTTACGGCAAATTTAGAATCACCAGTTAACCTACTATACATGTTTTTGGACTGTGGGAGAAAGCCGGAGCACTCAGAGAGAACCCATGCAAGCACAGGGAGAACATGCAAACTCCACACAGAAAGACCCTGCCGGGCCAGGGAGTCGAACCAGGAACCTTCTTGCTGTGAGGCACCAGTGCTAACCACTAAGCCACCGTGCTGCCCCTGGCTCAGCACTCATTATACTTTATTTGGATTTTTGAGTTGAGCATGCCACTTTTCGGCCCGATGATATAGACTTGGGAAAAGAAACTCCTGGCAGGGCATCCCCCAGCTAATTAGGTTAGCTGTCCATAGTTCAATAACAGGATTGCTGTATAGACAGAAGAAAAGATTGTGAGAGGCTACCCACTCTCTGAAGGTCTGTTGGCAAACAAACAAATGTTTGTTATTTAGATTATCATCTAAGACATAATGTCATTCAAAAACTGAGAGAATCCAGATTTTTTTTTAATGTATACATGGCTATAATCTTCAGGTCATTCTGCTCTGGTCAATCCTACAGGAATACTTCATGATTTGATTTGATTTGATTTGATTTGATTTGTTTATTTGCACAACATAAAAAAACGGTACAAAAGTTTAAATGAACATAAAAAAACATGAAAATATGTGCAGGTGAGAAAGGAAGCCCTAAATGGGCTTATTCAAAGTTCTCACCAGGAAAAATACATTGTATTGAAATAATAGCAAGAACAAAAAACAAAAACAAAAAAAACAGCGTTCAAAAAAGATGGATATAAACAGACAATTTCTCGGTGTGCACGTGCAGAAGTGAGTCCACATTAAGTGGAAGCACTTCTAGACGCTTGGTCAATAAGGCTGGTCTTCAATCTCTGTTTAAAACTATTAATAGACAGTGAAGATTTTGCGATAAGTATATGAGAGTTCCAGAGGGAGGCACCTCTGTCTTTGATGGAGAACTGACTGCTATTGGTACGACTGAATGAAGAATGGAGATCCTCAAATTTTCTGGTATTATAGTTATGAATTTGCGAATTGGTCTTAAAAAAATCTTTGAAAGTACTTGGAAGCATATTTGCAAGATAAGTGCATTTGTAAATGAAAGCACATGATTGGAGTATGTTAATATCATAGATGGATAATAAATTTAATTTTTTAAACAAAGGGGCAGATGGGGCCAAATAGGAGGCAGAAGTAGCTATTCTTACAAATTTCTTTTGAGTAATGAGTAATTTGTGTAGATTTGATGAATATGTACTTGCCCAAACAATGTTGCCATAAATGAGATAAGGATAAATTAAACTGTAATAAAGAGTAACGAGACAAGCCTGATGGACCAAACCTCTGATTCTTCTGATGATACCAAGGGATCTAGAGATTTTGTTAGTTACAGAATGTATATGCTCTTTCCAGGACAAATTCTCATCCACAAAGACACCTAGAAATTTGGTGGATGAAACCTGATTGATTGTAATACCACCAATAGAAATCTTAGCTTTTTACAGACAATATTTTTTGTTTTTACTTGCAAATACAATAAAATTAGATTTGTTAACATTTAACGACAACTTATTTGCAAGGAACCATTTTGAAAGCATTGCTATACCAGAATTAGCTTGCTCAATAAGTGAATCCAAATTTCTGTGAGTTAGTATCAAATTGGTATCATCAGCAAATAAGATTGGTGTAAAGGATGAAGATACAGTAGCCAGGTCATTTACATAAATGAGAAATAAAAGGGGTCCTAGTATAGACCCCTGAGGGACTCCACATGACATCTTAACATTGGAAGAAAAACAACCGTTGGCATGCACATGTTGTTCGCGGTTATGAACATAACTAGACAACCATTTCAAAGTAATATCATGGAAACCATAATGATGTAATTTGTCAAGTAATATAGTATAATCCACAGTATCAAAGGCTTTGGAAAGATCTATGAAAATGCCAAGAGCAAATTCTTTATTATTAATAGCAGTATAGATTCTTTCCACCAGTTGTAAAAGGGCCATATCTGTGGAGTGATTTTTTCTAAAACCATATTGATGCTCGTATAAGATATTGTGTTTGTTTAGATGGTGCAACATTCTGTTGTAAACCAGTTTTTCCAATATTTTTGAGAAACATGGTAAAATTGATATGGGGCGATAATTATTAAAGATTCTTGGATCTCCAGATTTGTGCAGGGGAATAACTTTGGCAATTTTTAAGTCTTGAGGAACCTCCCCAGATTGCAGAGATAAATTGAAAATATGCATAAGGGGTTTACTAATTGAGAAAGACACTGATTTAACCAATGAAGCAGCAATATCATCGTGACCAGCTGCTGATATCTTCAAATTAGAAATTAAATCTAAGACCTCTGTTTCGTTAGTATCTTCAAACTGTAAAATAGTAGGGAAATTGCCCTTAATGTAATCTAAATGATTACTACTTGAAACTCCCATATCCTTTGAGAGAGAAGAACCCACATTTGCAAAGAAACTGTTAAATTAATTTGCTATATCGGTAGGGTTATCATATATCTTTTTACCATTCTTAAACTGAGATGGGAGAGGGGCAGTACACTTTTTTTTGTTGATAAGTTCGTTGACAACCTTCCAGGTGGACCTAATGTCTGACGATTCTCTGAATTTATTTGAAAAGTACAGTTTCTTAGACATCAGCAATAGATGGATGTATTTATTTTTATATTTTTTATAGATTGCAGAATTCAGTGGAGTAGGATTAGTAAGAAATTTTTTATACAATTTGTTTTTTATCATAGAGGATCTTTTGAGACCTGTTGTAAACCAGGGCTTCCGAAGACCTTCACCAGTTTTCTTCCTGGGTTTAACCAGGGGAAAACAATGATTAAAGGCAGAATTAAAATAACTCATAAATGACTGATAAGCAAGTTGGACAGAAGAATGTTCATAAACATCGTCCCAGGTAATGTTGTCAACCAACCTCTGAAACTTCTCTGTATTTCTTTTGTTAAAGATTCTAAATTTAAAGTTGTAGTTATTTTCCACATGTTCACTTTTAATTGGCAAAGAAATATGGAATACAGGAAATATTCAAATACAGGACTGTCTCAGAAAATTAGAATATTGTGATAAAGTTCTTTATTTTCTGTAATGCAATTAAAAAAACTAAAATGTCATACATTCTGGATTCATTACAAATCAACTGAAATATTGCAAGCCTTTTATTATTTTAATATTGCTGATTATGGATTACAGTTTAAGATTAAGATTCCCAGAATATTCTAATTTTTTGAGATAGGATATTTGAGTTTTCTTAAACTGTAAGCCATGATCAGCAATATTAAAATAATAAAAAGCTTGCAATATTTCAGTTGATTTGTAATGAATCCAGAATGTATCACATTTTTGCATTACAAAAAAATAAAGGACTTTATCACAATATTCTAATTTTCTGAGCCAGTCCTGTATGTCCGTTTGTTGCTGCATCAGTAAATGCATGATAAAACTCTACCAAACAAAGAATATAGTTAACACAAGTGGGTGGAGAGAGAGACATTCCAGCTGAGTATCAGCAAATAGTTCATGGTCCAGCATGGGGGCACATTAGTGCACATAGTATGGGTCACTTGCACATCAGGAAACACACAGTGAATGATGATCAGTTTGACATCTCATGACATCTGACTGTTGTCAAAAGAAGATGTGATCTGTCATCCATAAATATCAATCTGTCCAGGTGTTTTTCTGCATATATCACTTTTTCCCCCACTCCATAAGACTTTTAAATAAACAGAACCCGTTCCCTGTCTACCCTCGACAATGACTGTCTACAGTTCTGCACCAAGCACTTTGAACTCTGTCTGTATATCCTTATGCTCTTTTGAGTACGCAGCGTTTTAGTTTTTAGCCTAGTGTCCTTATCTTTTAGTGTTTAGAGTTTTTAGTGTTTTAATTGTTTTGATTGCTTGCTTTGAGCCAGTGGCAACGAAATTTATGTCTACATGTACTTGGACTTTTGGAATCACAATAAAGTGAACCATGAACCTTGAACCTTTTAAATATGTTGTTTTTCTAACAGTTTCAGTCAAATTCAAGGGTGAAATGGTTAACAAGTCATTACATTCTGATTCAGTGTTCCAATTTTTGGGGGGATCAGGTTCAGATTTTCTCATGATTATATGTTTATATGTTTTACCATGGTCTGTTTATATGATTCAATTCAAATCAATGTTATTTATATAGCATCAATTAGGCTACAACACAAGTTGTCTCTAGGCAAGAGACCCAGAACATCCAGACATATGAGGATTGTACTCAAAGTTCTTATCTGCACATCCAGGCCTAAATGTTAGAGGCTTTGGGACTTTACACTATCACCATGACAACTGAAGTACCTTTTTAGCAATTATACCGCTGAACAAAAGTGCTTAACTATTTCAGTCTGACCGGGGCAAAATGTTTTGAATCATATTCCATCCTGTAACCACGTGCCCTCATCGGACACCTTAAATAGTAAGATGAACACTCAGAGATTAAAAGGAAAAAGAAAAACTTTTTCAAATGTGTATGAAGTTAGTGGAAAGCTCTGCTTTGACTTTGGTCTGATTTTTAAGTGGCATAGTCTCTTTTGAACATTGAATAACACTCACAACATGAAAACACAACGTTGCTTCTGTCATCTCAAAAATATGGAATTCCTAATCCAGGAATCTGGTCAATTTAATTCAGTGATACAAATATATATTGGTCCAGCCATGTGATTTTGTGTATACATATTTTAATCTTTAACAAAAGAGTAACATACCACACATACAATGCATATGTTTCAGAAAAGAAAAAAGCGAGTTGAAGTGGATTTGCGTGTTACTAACTAGGCTGGGGATCGATTCAAATGTCACGTATCGATTTGATTCCGATTCTTAAGATTCAGAATCGATTATCAAGATTTGAATCGATTCGATTCCGATATTGATTTGGGTTAGTGTTATTAAAACTGTTTTTTCATCTTTTGCATGAATTATATGACTGTGTAGTTATGCAACATATTAATACTAGTATTATAATGAGATTCAACAGCAAGTATTGCAGCTAATGATGCTGTAAGGACCAATCAGCTCCCAGAATGCTGATAGAACTGCTTTTAGAAACATTGTGGGTCAGAATTACCAAACAGATCCAGGGAGGAAACAGAGACGGATAAAATCAGTTTTATTTTTTCCCACATTCCATTTACATTTTTTCCATTTTCGGTCCATTTCAGTTTTTAATTTTTGAGAATTTGGTTTTCAGCATTTTATCCAAATGTAACCCCAAGACTGTCAAGGTTGACATTCCCCCCAGCCTTCAGTTTCTGTCTTGCCCCGCCTGTGTCCCATCTGCCCTGATTGTGTCTGCACCTGTGTCTCGTCATGTCTCGTTATCCCCTCAGTATATCTTGTCTTGTCATTCCTTTGTTCCCTGTAGGACCGTACTGTTTGTTCCCTCCATGTGCTCCAAGTTTTGATCCCTGTTACTTTGTGTTTTTGATCCTTCTCTGCAGCATTTTAGTTTGGCTTTTGGTGGAATAAATCCTTTTTTGTTGCAACTCCTGGCTCTTGCTCTCCTGCACTTGGGTCCTCAGCAAACCGAACCATGACAAAGACCGTATATAAAGTAATGAAATATAGACAATTTATGCAATTATAACTGAAAACTTCTTTAAACATATTTAAAGGCAAAAACATGGCACCAGTTATTCTTGTGTCCAACAAAAAAATCCTTTTTTGGGCATAAACAAAAAAATACCGAAAGTTGTAATGATGAAAAAAAAAATCGATCTTTAGACATACTACCGGTAATTGATTTTTGGGGATTAATATGAGAATCGATTTAGAATCGTAAAATTGATTTTTTTCAACACAGGCCTATAACTAACCAGAGGCTGCAGAGTAACTCCAACAAGCCTCTGTCCAAATGTATAATTCAGTGCGGGATAAAAGAAAAACCTAGATGTTCAAAAATCAGTCATCTGAGCTGCAGGCTTGTGTGTCACCATTGATAGCACACACACACACACACACACACACACACACACACACAAACACAAACACAGAAGCTGTTTACTGCTGGCCCCTGGTCCCTGGCCCCTGGTCCCCACCTCTGCTCAGAGCCACGACCAGCAGACGGCTCATCCACAATCCTCCATGACAAAGGGAAAGAGCTGAGCGCAGGATATCAGGCTGCCGCTGGCTGCCAGAGTGGCTCCAGCACAGTGAGTTTTGCAGATTGCAGCAATTTGAGCTAAACCCCCCTCTGTCTGCCGGCTCTAGCGGGGACATGGGCGGGCGGGGTCATCCCTGGTGCATTCAGGGACCAGGGTGCTGCCGGGGGGGGGGGGGTTAGGGTGGGGAAGCTGCTTCCACTGTAAACCTTTAGAGATGGGGGCGCATGTTATTCTTGTTTTTGTTTTTCCAGCACATTTATGTAAGTGACTGATATTCCTAGTAGCTGAATCGTATGGATCTAATCCTGGTCTTTGTCTGGACCCAAAAAACAGATAAAGAAACAAAAAAGAAGGGGATGTACAGTAAAATGTCAACATGGTAACACCAAATTTGAAAATAAATGCAAATCTTTCTAATTAAGGGAAAAAGATTTATAAAAAGACGTTCAGTCATTGAAATTCAGTCGATTGTTTTCATGCTATGTTATCCAATATTACTGTTTTCAGTACTGTAACAAGAATACTGAGTGTTCATTTAGGCAAGGCAAGTTTATTTGTATAACACAATTCAACACAAGGTATTTAAAAGTGCTTTACATCAACATTAAAAGCGGCAAGACACAATTAAACAGTAAATAACAAATGAAATGAAATAAAATGATAAGAAAAGAGGTAAAATAATAAAAAGCACAAGTTGTTAAAAAGTAAGGGCAGTAGAGTACAGCAGGTACATCTCATTCTTACAATGGCAAGAATTACGTTTCTACACGGTCAAAACGTACAAAGCCCGGGTCAAATACGGTATTACAAAGGTTATTCTTTATTAGCAACAACTCTGATGGTCTGATATCAATTTGTCTTCCAAATTTGGTGATGGAATAAAAGCGAATAAATCTTTTCTCATGTAAAAATAAAGTGCCACTCTTAATATACCGGTACATCAAAGTCTTAGGTCTTTGGTTGCCTTTTTTTTTCCTCCAGCAGATGTAATGTAATCTGTGTTACAATGCTACATTTGTAGAAAATCCATTGAAAGTACGTTTTTATAAATCAACAATCTTGTTTCCTAAGTAGGTCATAAAACACTCCAACATGCAACGCTGCCTCCCCTTTTGCTCCACGCTGTATAAAGCAGCTACTGCCATGACATCCATATTGATGACTGAACTATTCTGAAATGACTGAATGACTGGCTTAATCTAATTCATTAGCAGACTCGGGTTTTTACGAGGCTGCACAGTAAACGTCATGGAAAACAATGTTCTTGTGCTCCATGTTTACAAGTGGCAGAAATTTCCAAGGGATTTTAATATCACCATTATCTTGCCATGTCATATTTGTCCCACAAAACCAGGGCAAGTTATACCCCACCAACAAAGTTTAGCAGCAGTCTGCAGCCATCGCTTCCCAGTGGGTTGTAGTCCGGTCAGCGTGGCCTACTTTAAGATATTTATATCCCTAATGCAGATTTTTTTTATTTTTGTAAGTTGTCTCCAAAGGACAACTATTCTATTTCTGGTTTGGTTCTCGCTCATCCCCTGCCTCTCCTGTCCTGTTTCTCATCTCTCTTCCTCCCTAAACTAGTTGCTGGAGGTCACCCTGCCGTTCTACTTCAAAATTATATAATTATTAGACAGAATGAAACCAGGACAGCGAGGAGCCGTGGTAGCACTCTCGTGCAACGTGACTTAACTGAGCTAAGAGGATAAGGACCGTCGTTGGATTGAGGCAAAGAGAACAAGTGTCACTTTTGGGAGTTATATACCCATTTCTGTGTGTGCACGTCAGAAGACGAGCTGTTTGATTAGCGGTGGGAATCATCATACACCAGTGCTTTCATTCATGCCTCCATTCATAGTTGCATCTTTTATGGATGTAAAAACCTCTTACATTTTTAAACTAATACATTTTATTCAGTTTAGTCAAAGTTAGAATTCATTTGTGAAAATATTCACGTGTCTTTCCACAACGGAGTGTAAAAAATACAGGTTTTATTTATGAATGCAATGAATCCCCCACAGCATGTTTCCCTCACAACTTTGGAGTTGAGAAAAAATAAATAAATCAGTATATTGTCTGCAGTGAACGAGCAAAGAGAATCTTTACAGACAAACACTCATCTTAATAAGCTTTCCTTTTTTTTTTTTTTTTTTTACGTTTTTTTATTGAATTTTTGGTACGACAAACATTAACAGTATAAATGCACTTATGAATTATAATGCCTAGGTAAAGGTCATTGACAAAAATAGTCCTAAAACAAAGAAACACACACAAAAAAACAACAAATCATCAACAATATGCCTTGACTAAGTTACATACAGATCGACCAGATGATACAGTGGAATCCTCATAACCTCATAACCATAACTCACCATATTGATGCACCTCATGTTTCTAACTAGACTGTGTCTTATCCTCACATCCATCCAGCAGGGTGAAAACAAGTAAAACATACATACATACACAAACATATATACATATGTAAAAAAAAAAAAAAAAAAAAATACCCGCACACAACTAGGAGAAATAACATTATTTTTTTTTTTTATTATTATTTTAATATTGCTGATTATGGCTTACAGTTCAAGATTAAGATTCCCAGAATATTCTAATTTTTTGAGATAGGATATTTGAGTTTTCTTAAACTGTAAGCCATGATCGGCAATATTAAAATAATAAAATGCTTACAATATTTCAGTTGATTTGTAATGAATCCAGAATGTATGACATTTTTGCATTACAGAAAATAAAGGACTTTATCACAATATTCTAATTTTCTGAGACAGTCCTGTATGAGAAAAAAGGGGCCCATGTAGTGTAAAATGTGTCTGCGCACCCATTCAATGTGCACCTTATTTTTTCCAGTTTTATACAGTTTAAAATAGATTTGATCCAAGAAACATGAGTAGGAGCTGTAGAAGATTTCCTTCCAAGTAAAATTAAACGTCTTGCTAATAAAGAAACAAAGGCAATTACATCTATAAGTTTTCCATTTTTCCAGCATACCAGTAATCTACCGCCTGCAACGGCATGTTGATGCTGCTGTTTCCCCCAGTCACATCCTGCACAGATCCTGCACGAGCAGCTCCCTCCACTGGAACGTCTGGGTTACTATTTCGGTGATATGTGATTTTTCCAACATACAACACCCACGTGGAAAATATAAAATTAAATATAAAATTATTTATTAAGTGCTTTAATTAAGTGCTGTTATCTTCTAAAATTGGGTTTACTTCAGTTAATAAAGCGTATGCTATTTTAGCTACATTTTTTTTTTTTAGATTTGAACTGATTAAAGATTTAAACTATTTTTACTGGCTAACTTAATCATATTTATAAAATTAAAATAAGAATTTGATGCAGGCACGACACTCAAAAAAGAGCTGGGAGGCATGTTTACAATCAGTTCACATTGTCCTACCTTTTAATTTCCCTTTTCTCTATTTTTTGTGAGTAAAGATAATATGTAAAATATGCAAATATGCAGGCACCACTGCATGAGTACAGACATAAGAAAATGATAATAATAATAAGATAATAATAATAAGAATGAGAGTGAGAGAAAACACAATAAAGTATAAACCTGACTGTGATGTAAACTGACCTCCTCTGTTGTCGGGACATACAGTACGTGAAGGGTTACAGAAGAGGATTTTGCACTATTTTGAGCATAAACAGAATTCCTCAATCCAATTTATAATCATCAGATAACCTCATTTTGTTTCTGTGGAAGGAAATTAGAGTACCCAGAAACAACTTATGCAGACATGCAGATTCCACACAGGAAGGGCTCTACTCCATCAATTCTGCCTTTTCAGAAAAAGACAATGAATAGCATTGTTTCCGCTATCTTCAATCTACACCTGAGGCGTGCTAACATTTTTGCTTTCTTGCAAACCTGAAGCAGCTGTAAAAAAAAATGGAAGGATGAGTTCTAGGGATCAGGTTTCCTCTCATAGTCCGAAAACATGCATTTTAGACTAATAAATGATCCACAATTGACCATATGAATGTGTTTTTGTCTACAAGTTAGCCAACCTGGACGTGCTTATCTGTCCAGGGTGTCTTTCCCTCCCTCGCAGGTTGGAAGGGCTCCAGCAGAGCCCCGTCACACTGAATAGAGATAAGTGGGGATAAATAATGAATGGCTGGATGAATCCTGGCATTGTCATTTTGGAATATCAGACCTTATGACATTAATCTGTTGCACCAGAATCCAATCTTTTTTGCTCTCCAACAAATATTTTATTTTTACAACCCTGACTTATACTGGATATTCTTACGCTCCACATATTCTTAATGCCCTTACATTCACACCTAAACATTGCCATAAGTTCTGTCGTCGATTGTCAATCTCCTTCCAGGTTTTAATAATGCAACAAGCAGATCTTAACCAAAGTCTAGCAGTTTCAGCAATAGTTTTTTTTTTATTTGATTCATTAATGTTTGATCAATAATTAGATTCTTCTAAAACAGAGCACACATCTTTTCCATAACCACAGGATTTAGTTTCCAACAAGCCTGGTTAAGGAAAGACAATCCCTCACTGCATCAGTAAGACTTACAGGAGGACTGTCTCAGAAAATTAGAATATTGTGATAAAGTTCTTTATTTTCTGTAATGCAATTAAAAAAACAAAAATGTCATACATTCTGGATTCATTACAAATCAACTGAAATATTGCAAGCCTTTTATTATTTTAATATTGCTGATTATGGTTTACAGTTTAAGATTAAGATTGACAGAATATTAATTTTTTATATATAATAATTTTTTGAGATAGGATATTTGAGTTTTCTTAAGCTGTAAGCCATGATCAGCAATATTAAAATAATAAAAGGCTTGCAATATTTCAGTTGAATTGTAATGAATCCAGAATGTATGACATTTTTGCATTACAGAAAATAAAGGACTTTATCACAATATTCTAATTTTCTGAGACAGTCCTGTATGAGAAAAAGGGGCCCATGTAGTGTAAAATTTGCCTGCGCACCCAATTCAATGTTGAGTTTTCTTAAGCTGTAAGCCATGATCAGCAATATTAAAATAATAAAAGGCTTGCAATATTACAGTTGATTTGTAATGAATCCAGAATGTATGACTGTGAGGAACCAGAGCGGCCTCCCCACGTACAAGGGGACAAGGCAAAACTGGACCTGGGTGATGAGGTGTAAAAAGAACCTTGCAGAGCGTAGAATGCCAAAAAATAAGGCTTTTTAATGTAAAATGTAAAGAAAACACAGACATACAGGCGGAAGGCAAAACCCATATTCTAATAAAAAAGGCACAATGGGGCATAGCCTCGCAACAAGCTTCCTCCATTCAGCAGCCTCCCTTTCTGGTATCCAGCCGCTGTTTTTAACCCCAGGCAGGGTGGAGAGGTTGATTGGACACAGGTGTACCACAATCAACAGAACCAGGCACACCTGTGTGCTGCTCCCCCGCAGACCACGCCCAATCCTCCACACACATTAAAAAAAAGTCCAGTGAGAAGGGGAGGGATTGCTCACTTTCTCACAATGACATTTTTGTTTTTTTAATTGCATTACAGAAAATCACAATATTCTAATTTTCTGAAACAGTCCTGCAGATAACTTGATGTCATCTAAAGAAACATTTGTTTTGTGTGAACTGTAGTAACACCAAGAGCCCACAAGAGGACACTGTTCTTTAAGTATCTGATAGGATCCAGCTTGGGCCTACCAAGGATGAAATGCATCTTCAGATGGTCATTGATGGTCATTGTCTGTGTCCCTGACACAACCTGAGACGCTTACGTTCAATGAAGAAGCAAAACATTGCTCTGCTTTCTCAGCCTTGTAGAATATAAACGCAAGTTTACCATAGGTGGATTCATGTGAGACTTGCAATATCAGGAACACACAAAAACAGCCATGCTCCCAAAGACTAAAGTTAGTTGTGGCCGAAGCACCAGGGTTTGGATCAGCCTGGGTTTCAGGTGTGATGTCGGCTGACATTGGTGCGCTGCTTTTTACTTGCTGTTCCATTTGGAGCTGGTTCGTCATATTGATTTGCACATAACTTTGATAGAAAGTTATGGGCAGTACTTGTCCTTTTTCAGATGGTTTGCATCGAAGCCTTCTCAGGTGAAGTTTCCGATTAAGTAGTATTTAAAGCCGTTTTCTTTTTTTTGTCTGCATATACAGGACTGTCTCAGGAAATTATAATATTGTGATAAAGTCCTTTATTTTCTGTAATGCAAAAACGTCATACATTCTGGATTCATTACAAATCAACTGAAATATTGCAAGCCTTTTATTATTTTAATATTGCTGATCATGGCTTACAGCTTAAGAAAACTCAAATATCCTATCTCAAAAAATATTAAAATAATAAAAGGCTTGCAATATTTCAGTTGATTTGTAATTAATCCAGAATGTATGACATTTTAGTTTTTTTAATTGCATTACAGAAAATAAAGAACTTTATCACAATATTCTAATTTTCTGAGACAGTCCTGTATATGCATTTTTAATATATAATATATATCATATATATCATATATATTTTAATATATCATATATATTTATTGTATTAATATATATTTATTTATATATATATATATATATATATATTTTTTTTTTTTAATGTGAAAGGGTGACATCCGCTGTTAGTCTGAAACGCAAAAAACACAGGGAAACGCACAACGAGCATACAAGCCCTGGAGATCTGTAAGACAAAAAACCAACAGACCCGAGAACAGGCAGAGACATAAGCAGCAACCATTTCAGGTCCATAGTGAATCAAAGCTCGGCTACTGCCATTATCTATTACCCAAAACTACGCCTAAAGCATAGTATATAAGTATAGATTGTTAATAGGCCAACTGGACAGTTGTAAAATGTTGGTCAGTCTGGTTTCAAATTGTCTATGGTTAAAGACACATACCTTCAATGATATAAATGCTCCCTAAAACGGCACGCTAACCCACCAAAATTGGTAATAAAGAAAAAACTATTCGTTTAGGAATATTAGAGATCGATACTTAAAAAAACAGGAAGAGGAAAAGAGCAGAGATATACATCTATAGAAACCTTGATATGTGCTGGGTTTATTTCCTTTCTAGTTGAAATGAAAACACGGAAGCATCCTCAGTACAGTCCTGCACGTTTAAAGCCCGAGAACTTTCATTACATCTGTCTAGTCTTGACCTTCATTATTTTCTGTTACATGCATGTATGAAAAATATCTCAAAGTCCACCAAGCACACACACGGGGAAAAAAACACAAAAAACAATCTCTTTTAATCAAATTGATCTCATCACAACATTGTCTTTGGTTTTCTAAATACTTCAAATTTAAACAATTATGACATTAGATAGTGAACTTAATTCATTGTCAAGAAAAAGCTACATATAGCAAATATTCCCACTGCGTTCACTGCTTAGTGCATAAACTTTTTTTTTCTTTTACTTGTCCAATAAGTCCACTTAGTTGCACATGTTGCACAAAAACCTCAGGTTTCTCATATTTTACATAGACAAATAAGTGGGGGTTTTGCAGGAACACTTCCACTGAACAGACTGTACAATAAAACAAAGTTGACAGTGTGTGAGCACTGTAAAAAAATACACTTATGATTATTTAGAGTAAAACATGGCAGAATGTGCATTATGATGGGAATGTAAAGGGGAATACCGAATTGTGTAAAAGTTCTCATGGTATTCCAACAGCTAACAAGTGGGTTGAAAACAACAGTAATACCGTTCACATCTCTGAAACACATCTCCTTCTTAAAACGTGAGGTTTCTTTAGACCAGAGTCAAATTATCGGAGGACCAAGGAACAAAAATCACAAAAATGTACAGTTTAAACTCAAACTACAAAAACAGTAAAAAAAAAAAAAAACGAAAAACAATAATTACAAAAAATGAACAAATTCCTTGTTTTTTTATGGCTTTTTAAATGAGAAATGGAAGGTGAAAGAGGAGCTGACTGTTTTGTACATTTCATTGGAGCGTTTGCTACGACAGGGCTCCTGATGAGATGTGTTTTTAGGCTCACTCTCACAGCCTTGCGTGGGAAACCTTGCAGAGAGGTGTGCATGCAGCACGTCGGGGGTGTGGCTGCATGGGTGGAGGGATAACCAGGTGGGGCACGCAGGGCAACACTGAAAGGTTACCGAGTTCTGCGACGGCATACATCCTTGTTGGCCGTGCTCACAAAGCCATATTTGCAGAAGCACTTATATGAGCCCACAGTGTTCACACAGCGCGCGTGCTTGCAGGGACCGGTGCGGCTGCCGGACTCTGCACACTCATCAATGTCTGCAACAAACAAGCACAAGTGCCTATTGGTGAGTGTCGGATGAAAAAAAAGAACAAGATACATTAAAACAATAAAAAATATTATAATATTACTATAAGAATATTGTGATAAAGTCCTTTATTTTCTGTAATGCAAAAATGTCATACATTCTGGATTCATTACAAATCAACTGAAATATTGCAAGCCTTTTATTATTTTAATATTGCTGATCACGGCTTACAGCTTAAGAAAACTCAAATATCCTATCTCAAAAAATTAGAATATTCTGGGAATCTTAATCTTAAACTGTAAGCCATAATCAGCAATATTAAAATAATAAAAGGCTTGCAATATTTCAGTTGATTTGTAATGAATCCACAATGTATGACATTTTTGTTTTTTTAATTGCATTACAGAAAATAAAGAACTTTATCACAATATTATAATTTTCTGAGACAGTCCTGTATATCGTATGGAAGAGTATTAGGGCCAAGCAGGAGAAAAATAAAAATTATATTTTAGAAGAGGAAGATTTTTTTTTCATTCTGCACTTAGAAAAAAAAGTCGAAATGTCGAGAAAAAAGTCAAAAAGTCGAGAATAATGTTGAAGTACAATTTTGAGAAAAAAGTCGATTATTCTCGAAATTTTGACTTTATTCACGAAATTTCGACTTTATTCTTGAAATTGTATCTCAACATTAATCTCGACATTTCAACTTTTTTCTCAAGATTTTGACTTTTTTCTCGAAGTGCACAATAAAAAAAAAATCTTCCCCTCTCAAATATTTTTTCTCCTGCATGGCCCTAATACTCTTCCGTAATATCGGCTAGAGTGTATAGATATTTGTATAAAATATTTGATGAACAAAATATAGAATGATTTTTGTTTATGTAGCAAGTACAAACCTATACAACGTGCGCGGGAGTGGTCTAGCCTGAAGCCTGGGTTACATTCACACATGGTGCCCAGATAGGAACGGACACAACGGCCATTTCCACAGCTGCACTCGTCTGAATCCTCTTCTGAACTGTCACCTTTGTACAAACAGGCAGGTGCAAAAGAGAAAATAAAGAATGAGCGTGTCACACTCACACAGCGCCACTGACCACAAAGATGCGGGAAAGGAATTCACCTGGGTTGTAGTTGACAAAAGCCGGCAGGAAATCCGGCTCCCCATCAGAATCAGTCTCCAGATGCATCTCACACAGACGACTGAACATCTCTGTATGCAAGAAACAAGCGTGTTTTCTTTGATTGATTAATTGATTGAATTGTTTATTTCGAACACATAAGGAAAAAAATATAAAATTTTAAAACAACTTCAAAACATACAGAAAAAAGCAACAACAACAAAAACGTAATACAAACAGGGAAAAAAAAAAACAGTGTCCGAAAATTTAACCCTGCCCCTTTGTTACCTCTATTATAAATTAAACATAAATATTAATAATAAATAGCTGCTAATTTACCTATTAGGCTACCGATTTTCCCATTGGTTGAGCCTTTGCACCTAACCAGCTCACAAACACAATCTTTCCTTAAAGGTATTGTGACATGAAAAACACATTTTTCTTGATTTTTTGTGTTTTGTTGGGTGTCTTGACATCAATTACACCCAAAAAACTGCTATTATAGCTACTGTTGAAAATGAGATGAAACTCGTAAAGAAATGGTTTGATGTAAATAAGTTATCTTTAAATATAAGTAAAACAAAGTTTATGATATTTGGGAACCGTAAAATAGATAAGGTAGTTAAATTGAGAATAGAAGATAAAGAAATAGAAAGGGTGTTTGAGACAAAATTTTTAGGTGTCATCATGGACCATAAATTAAATTGGAAGATGCATATTAATCATGTCAAATCTAAATTAGCTAAAAGCGGGCCTCCCCTGACCGGGGGGTGCACGGGCGGGCGCGACGGCGGGGTGGCACCATTCCCAGGTATCTATGTCTTATGTTGTCAGTATGAATGGGAGGATGTTGGACCGTTTCCCCCTCCGTCTGGGGGCTCCGGCGGCGCCGGGGGCGCCCTTGGAGGTACGGTGGGGCCCTTGCCCGGCTCGGGGGGCCGGCCCCCGTCTACTGGACGGCCGGTGGGGGGACGCGGGTGTCTTATCAGGGCCGGCTTTGCTGGTCCTGCTTCCTGGCTTCGGCCTCCGCTCCCCCTCTTGCCCCCCCTACACGATTCATACGCACATAGGCGAAAGGCGGGGGGTCCGGGTCGTGGGGGGCACTGTCCCGCGGGGCCTGGCACTCCCCGCCTCACGGTTTTAACAGCAAAATAGACACTGCACATTCAACACTTAATAAATACATTTGACAAGGACACGTAGTTCGGGAGGGGGGGGGGTCTGTGTCAATCGATACTTGGCCCTCCCTCCTCCCTGTTTTTATGGCATTAATCACATGCACTCAACACAAGGGGCGGGAGGGGGTCCCACATCACCCGCGTTCCCTCACCGGCCTGGGCCTGGGACGGGTGGGTCGGGTTACCCGGGCCTGGCGGGGCCCGCCGTGCAGCCTGGGGTGGCTTCTGGCGGTGCTGGATCCCCCCGGGGAGGGGGAAACGGTGCGTGATTGTATGTCTGTGTCGGTGGGAATGCGGTATGGAAGGGTCCTGCCATGGAGGATTTGAGCCTCCATTGGCAGGACATCAAAAACTTAATAATTTATCAATATTATTTTATACAAAGATGGTTATTATTATTATTATTATTAGTATTATTATTAGTATTATTATTATTATTATTATGTATAGTATATTATATTATTATTAGTATAGGTATCGAATAGGTGAATGGATGAATGAATGGGATGCCTGGGTCTGGGGCCCTCCGTTGTCGGGCCTGCGCGGGTGTCGCCTTGTTGGGGGGTTCCCTCTCTCCGGGCCCGTCTCCGGTCCCCCCCGCTGCCTCTACGGCGGGGCGCCCCTCTGGTCTTGGAGGGCCACTTTCGTGGGGGACGGGTGCGCCTGCCCGCGTCGGCGGCCGGGGCGGCTCTGTCTCTCCGGGCAGGCTGGCCCCCTGCCGGGTGGGGGTCGTTGGCCTGAAGGGTGAGGGCCTCCTGGCCGCGTGTCCGGCCCGGACCGGGTGGCCGGGGATTGCCTGGGTCGCGGTCAGCCGCCGCGGGATCCCTGGCTGCTTCTTTCCGCGCCGTGGGGGCCCCGCCCGCGGGCCCCCTCGGCCGCCGCCGGGTGGGGGGGGGGCCTCGCAGGCGGTGGGTTGCCTCCCTCCTACTTCTCCCCTCTGTGGGGTTGCCGGTGGCCTGGGTTCCGGGCTCTTCCTTGTCGGCCTCTGGTCTCGCGGGTGGCGGGGTTGCTCCCCCCCCTCCCCCACTATAGATACACTTCAGGTGGAGCTTTGTTTGGTTTATTACACACACACACACACACACACACACACACACACACATACACACACACACACACACACATACACACACACATATAGTCATTTAGTCACATGCATACACACACACACACACACACACACACATGCATGATCATATACATACACACACACACACACATAGACATACACACTGGCTTGTTCACCTGCATGCTGGCTCTCTAGTTTTTGGGTTTAGGTAGCGGTAGCGATAGCTTAGCTCAGACTGCGATCAGATCTCAAGATTTAGGTCGATTGCTGTTCGTGTTTTGGATGGCTCCGTGCCGGTTTCGTGCTTTGTTTGTGGTTTTTTTGTTGCAGATTTCCAGTGCTTGACGTGTGTCTCCGTGTGTTCCTGCTTCCTGGATTGGCAGTGGATGTCGTCACCCCCCCACCCACCCCCCCCAAAAAAAAAAAAAAAAAAAAAAAAAACACTGGGTTTGTATGTGTATATTTATGTATGTCTACGCATATGTGTGCGTATATATATGTATATATTACATATAGTAATAATGCACATATATACACTTTTGGTTTCTACCGTTATGGTATCAATCAATAATATGTGTGCAGACAAGGTGAAGAAAAAAAAAAAAAAAAAAAAAAAAAAAAAAAAAAAAAAAAAAATAAATTAGCTAAATCAATAGCCATATTATATAAGGTAAAAGATATGTTGAACCAGCGTGCTTTGTATATTTTGTATTGCACTATGTTTTTTCCATACATCACATACTGTTTAGAAATATGGGGGAGTGCATATTTTACCCATACTAAACCGATCTTTATTCTTCAAAAAAGAGCGGTAAGGATTATCACAAAATCAAATTATAGAGAACCATCAAATGAATTATTTATTAAATTAAGGGCATTTAAATTCTTGGATTTAGTGGAATACAAAATAGCACTGATAATGTACAAAGTGTTCAACAGATTGTTACCTAGTAAAATTGTAAGCATGTTTAAAATAAGGATAAGTAGATATGAGCTTCGAGGGAAACATATGATTGAAAAACCAAAGTCTAGGACTAAAATTAAAGATCAATGTATTACTGTAAGGGGAGTAAATATATGGAATGCACTTGATGATAAATTGAAGATGTGCCAGTCGATTTATGCTTTCAAACGTTTGTTTAAGTTTAATGTGTTTGAAAAATATGAGGGATCCAGTAGATGATACTATTACTGAATTATGTTTTGGGATTGTGTAAACAATATGATTTATTTTTTTATATTATGTTTTGTATGTTTGATCTGAATAAGTTGATCATGTGAGAAGGGTAGGCGTAAATAAGCAATAGCTTCAGCCTATTCCTTTTCGGTTAGGTCTCGTTTGTTTTTTTATGTGAACTAATGCTTTCAGTGGTGACTACATTATGAATGACCTGACCGAAATAAATATATTTTCATTCATTCATTCATTCATTCATTCATTCATTCATTCATTCAAAAAACAACGAACTTTTAACATTCAGTGTATTATGTGCTTTCTGGGATTTTCCGCATAACTGTGCAAAAACGGCGCACCTGGTTTGGTGGCGGGCCGTGACGTCAGGGCCCGCTAAATCACCGCCCCCTCCACCCAGCTCCCTGCCTCCTCTCCTCTCCAGCGCACCATAAAGGCTGATTTATGGTTCCGCGTTACACCGACGCAGTCCCTACGGCGTAGGGTTACGTGGCGACGCGCTACGTACGCTGAACCCTACGGCGTAGGCTCTGTGTCGATTTAACGCGGACCATAAATCAGGCTTAACACGGAGCAGTTTAGAGCCTCTTCTGTTCTAATCACTGGAGGAAAACTGCTAAGAAGACCCGCGGCCACTGACTGGACTTAAGATAAGGAGACACTGCTGCTTGCATGCCTTTATTTTTATGATTGTTTGCTGTGGACTGTCTGCTTCGCCCTGCTCCTTTTCCGTGCATGCTTCGCCTGTCGCTCCCGGCTTTAACTCTCCGACGCCGCTGTGAGCTGCGGTCCCGGTCCTCTGGTCCCGGTTGGACTTCATCCTCGGGCTGTAGTCGCCCTGTCTGGGCTGTGTGTCGGTGTTTGTGGTTTGGTGTGCGCGCGTGTGTGTGAAGACGGCAGAAGTGTGTAGCGGTTGGTTGGAGGAGGTTTGGAGGAGGGGCGGCGCAATGATTGACAGGAAAGGGGAAAAAGGACCCGTTTTTCACGGCGCAAAAAAACACTGTAATAAAAAGCCAGGAATGGAGTACTAGAGTGAAGTTTTTCTTGTTACACTCTTTTAGACACATTTGAGGGATGTTGGCCAAGACTTTTAATAGTGTTAAAAGCATGTTAAAAATGATGTCACAATACCTTTAACATAACTCCTCCTCAATCAAATAACTTCCCAGAACTTCCTTTTTGTACCGTTTTTTAAATTGATTTATATTTGTACATTGCTTCAACCCATCACCCAACCCATTCCATAGATCCACTCCAACAACTGAGATACACATGATTTTCCTTTTAGAATTAACATATTGTTTTTTTAAATTAAATTTTCCTCTTAAATTATAACCCCCTTCCCTGTCCCAAAACATTTTCTGTAAATTGCCTGGAAGTGAATCAGTTCTCGCTTTGAATATGATTTGTAGAGTTTTTAGTTTGACAATGTCCCAGAAGAAAATAGTCCAGTTTCTTTTAGTCCAAAAGAAAAAGGAAAGTGGTGGCCAGTAGGTGGAAGTGATCTCGCTGAGGCTCACCTGAGTTTCTGGGAGGACAGGTGTTGCACTCGGGCCCCCAGCCGCGGCCGTAGTGACAGCAGCACTCCGAGTACGTCACCACCACGTCTTTCCGGGGCCTGCTGCAGATGAGACCCTCGTCCACCTGCACGAAGCACACGTCCTTGTGTGCCGCTGTGCGATCTAGGTCACAAAAAAAAGAAGCAGACGAGGCATGAGATATTCTCAGTCTCTCATTTGCAGCAATATCAATAGTTAAATCAGTATATTTAACGGCAATAGTCCCTCTGGACGTCTTTTAAACACCCAGGGTCATCTAAGGGTATTCCACACGTGTCATTCAAAAGTGCTTTCGGATGACAAAAAAACCTTTTCTAAGGTCTTGGAACTATTGGAGACGTTTCTATTGTCTTTTGTGCGTCCACACTATAGGAACTGCAGCGTATTGGAGTTCATACAGCTGCTTCTATAGGATCTTTTTTGAGCACAACACATACAGAACATACCATGACAAGATCAAAAATTAAACATCTCTAAAAAGACTGCCATATATAAGTTCTTAACTTCATCTCTAAAAAGGTACAACTGGGAAACTTAGGATTTCTTGAACTGAATCATGAATCTCACCTCCCGCCATAATGAGCTGTGATGCCAATGCAACCAAAGAAAAAGCTCGTAGAGGTTTTTATTTTTGGTCCATAGGCACCTTTTCACTGAAAGGAATCACAGTAATTCTGTGAACCCTTTCCAATTTTCTAAGATCCTGTATAAAATCACGTAGACCTCAAAAGAGAATAGTGCATTCCAGCATGACCTGCATCCCTGCATCAGTGAAACATGGTCCGGGTAGCATCATGGTTTGGGCCTGTTTGCTGTTTCAGGGTCAAAGAGTGCATTTAATTGTAAAGATGGCAAGAATAATATCTTTCTAATGCTAGGCAAATCAATTCCACACACATTTAGCTCTTGCAAGTTCGCCTTAGGCTTGGTATTTATACATCCAAACCCCAATACCCTTACAGAAGTGGCATAAATGGTACAGAAAGTCACTCACACTCTTCTGCAGACTCTGCTCACTGATTGAATAAGTCAAAGTTAGGTTTCTGCTGGAGTCATAGTGACCTGCAGCACACATACGGGGAGATTTACTCTTGATTTGTGCCTGACACTTGGCTGTTGGTGTAATTTAGAAAAAGATGCACAACGGTAAGTTACACCTAAAGTACTTTTCCTTTCAGAGCACAACACACACAGAGTTATCCTGAGCTCTGTGCTGCAAAAAACCACCGCAGACTGTGCAAATATTTAGCGTTGAAAAGCAAGCTTGACATATTGTGCGCTTGGCATGGCTGTGATAATTGCTGCAGAAAGGATGCGCAGATCGTGTGGTTAAAGTGAACGAATGCATTATTTATATTTCAAACAAAACATAAAAAATTACTGTAAATTAACAATATTAGATATTATTATGTTATTACCAGTACTCGAGTTGAGGGGGGATGGCATCCCCCCTGAAATAAAAACGGTCCAAATCATCCCCCCCTGTAAAACTGCCATCCCCCCTTTCCATCCCTTATGTCATTTCATCAATGAATGTGGTTTTACTGCTATTTCAACATTTAGAGTCATCACCAGAAAAATAACTTTAACTTATTTGACAATTTTCACCTGTTTCAAGTAGATTTCCACTTGAAATAAGTAGAAAAATCTGCCAGTGGGACAAGATTTATCTTCTTATTACAACCAAAAAATCTTGTTCCACTGGCAGATTTTTCTACTTATTTTAAGTGAAAATCTACTTAAAACAGGTGAAAATTTTTGTTTTTTCCAGTGATGAGTCTTGTTTTAAGTGTAATGAGATTTTTTTTACTAAAATGAGACATTTTAACTAGAAATAAGACAAATATTCTTAAGATTTTGAGTTTTTGCAGTGATCCATGTTACTTATCCTGTGAAGGACAGAGTTATATTGATAAGTTCAGAAAAGTGTTTTTATTGTTGTGTTTTGATGTATTTGATGTAAGCCCAGTGGATATTTAAAGCTTACAGAAGGCTGCATTTAACTGCTGCTATGTCATTCCTGCAGTATTTCTGCAGCTGTTTTGGTCACTGCTATTATTTGTAATATATTATATTATTTGTAATCAGCACAAATTATCTGTCCCCATATGATAAAATCCACCATCCCCCCTGATTTTTTTTTACAACTCGAGTACTGGTTATTACTATTAGGCTTTGGTCGCTTTTCAGTAGTTTCCAGATGCCAGGAGTGTCCGATTTTATCATAACATATCCATTTGATTACTATTACTAACACAGACAAAAAGACACAAACTGCTTTTGGAAAGATACACATGCAGGGGAAAGTGCTGAAAGGTGTTACATTTTCCTCGCAGCAAATGTACTTGTATCCGTTTTTTCCACAGATACAAAAGAAACTGGTGTCTTGTCTAAAAATGGAAAAAATGTCCCCATAAAGTGGGTCAAAGGGGGAAAGGCTTTAACAGCCACAGTAGACAGCGACTGAGTGGACATACAAAGACCAACATGAGCGGCTGATGTGAAAGGGAAGGCCAACTCGTTTTTTAGCGGACTGGCTCAGGCGAGCTGATTTTACCCACCGTCATAGACGCACTGTTTCAGCGCCGCACTGAAGGTGAGGGGAGGGTCGCAAAAACAGTGAAAGGAGCCGGGCGTGTTCTCACACCTCCCATTCTTACAGTATGAGGGGTCCTGGCACTCATTCACATCTGCAAAGGGCACCACAGACACTAGTTACAGTATGAACATCTACTTGGGGCTTGTGTTACAGCATGAATTTCAGAATAATCCAGTCCAAATAAATGCTCCATTTGTAACGTTAACTGCACATTTTGTACTTTTATCTTGGTTTTGATTTAGTTTTTTCTTAATAAATATGCTCTTTGTGTAACTGGACAACTCAGAGCAGAATAAACATAATTCTGAAACAGTACCAAATGAAAAATGAACATTTCAAGCTCTCGGAGCAACATTGGTTGTGGTGATGTTGCACTTGCTTAAATAACAATGTAACAATGTTTTTGCTCATGTCAAAGGCGCACATGCAAGTCCATGTTTTTCTCAATTCCTTGTCTCCAGCTATCCATTCTTGTGTCAATATCTGCAAGGGGAGCAAGTCAAATGGCTCAAATCATCACCCCCGAACCTCCATACTTTGCAGTTGGAATGAGGTGTTCCTGCTTATTCTCTGTTTTTTTTTGTTGTTTTTTTTTTTTACCAAACCTGATACTATTAATAACCGTATTTTCCACACTATAAGACACACCTAAAAGCCTTTCATTTTCTCAAAAACCGGCAGTGCGCCTTATAATGCGGTGCGCCTTATATATGGAAAAAGTTTCGAAATATATCATTCATTGAAGGTGCGCCTTATATTGCGGTGCACTTTATAGTGCGGAAAATACGGTATATACAAAGATCTTCACTTTGCTCTCGTTGGCCAAAGGACGTTGTTCCATGAGGTTTTACAGTTTCTTGGTGGAACTTTGCAAACCTGTCATGTTCCTTTTACAACGAAGAGTTTTTTTCCCTTGAATCTTTACCAATAAGTCGTACTTGTGCTGTCTTTGTTCAATTACACTAGAGTCTGGGATTTAGCTCTTGGGCTTTTTTTCTTCTTCTCTGAACATCGCAAAATCTGAATGGGGGACTTGCTTGCCTCAATCCAGGAAAGACTGGCAACGGTCTTAAAAGCTAGTATTCTTTCTGACTGTTGAATTCTTGGCTAGAATTCTGATCTATTTTTAGAAACGACTTTAAAATCCGTTTTAGATCGATGGGCAGCAACAGTTACTTCTCTGAGAACAATGCTGATGTCTTTCCTCTTTGGCATTGTGCCAAAGGTTTTGCTTTCGCAGAAATGTTTACATCTGGCTGCGACTTACACTCTTAACTCATTCAGAAAGTCAAGTGTGTTTTTCACTCACTGCTTCTGTATTTATGAATAATTACACAGTTTTTATTAATAATACTAATAAGTAAAAACACAGTGTAATATTCCATGTGTTGCTTGTCATTTCAGTCATTTTGTTATTTCTCTCATATTCAAGTACATTCATCCTTTTCATAAATCTAAGCAAAATGTCCCAAAATAGCAAAGAAAAACATGTCTTAGGTGTAAAAATATAATTGTCAACTTGTTATAGTTTATACTGCACTGTTAAATGTGGAAAAGACAAATAGAGTGCTGCAATAATAGGAACAATCATTCGTTCTCACTGACTTGCAGCCATAAGCATAACTAGAAATGTGCTTCAGCTTCAACCGTCTGTTAAAAGGATGTAATCTGACTTCGGCTGTGAGGAAACATCTTCAATTCAGCAATGACAAGACAAAGAGATTGGGCCGAGTATACAGTTGCACTCTGGCGCACCATGGCGGCCAAGAAAAATCATCTGGAGGCTTTTAGTAGATATTAATCTGACACCAGCACACTCCGAGATGAAGCTGTACTTATTGACACTGACACTCCACGACATAAACTTTCATTAGTTGTAACTGATTCTAATAGTGTAAAAAATAAAAGAAATAGGTATAAATGTGTGTGGATCCCAGTGAGAAAGCCTGCTCCTCCAGTCTTCACTAGCCCACAGGTAGCCCAGCACCGCCGGGGCCACATCTATCTGCTCACAGGCGGAATATCAGCTTTTTATTGGAACCTCACTGTCTCAGTCATCTCAAGTCATATCCAACATCAATATTAACTAGGGCTGGGACTTTATCGCGTTAATTACCATTAATTAATTACAGAAAAATAACGCGCCAAAAAAAAAAATAACTCATTTAATCGCAATTTACCTTTGCACTCCAAACTGTTTCTCATAAGTTACCCGTAATACTGATGCATGGTACTCAACATGAGAAACAACAATGGAAACCCAAACCCATGCAAAGTCGCTGCTGGGTGGAAATTTTAGTTTTAAAAAACTACCGAGTGGAAACCTGGATAAAAGCACAGTTGTGTGCAAATTGTGCAAGAAAGAATTTGCCTATCACCAGAGCTGCTCCAGCCTCCGCTACCACCTCAATGCCAAACATGTTAGAAGATGGTAGAAAGGGCACGCTATGTTTAACTGTTGGTCTGTTAATTTTATTCCAAGGATATTTTAACTATTTTGCAATGTTCAGTTTCCACTTTTCGGGAATGTGCTTGAAAGTGCTGTTTTTTAATTGTACTAAATAAAAACAAATGTGTTTAAGACAGAAAAGTTTACAAAAAGTCCTGAATAAGCTTGAATATAGCTAACTTGAATTTAAGTTTGTGCCTTGTGGACAATGCAATCATATTCCTATTATTCATATTGCACTTCATGTTAATACTCAGTTATCAAAATAAACACAATTTTGTTGTTTAAGCTCATTTATGTGTCAATTCAATGATTCAGTCATATACCAAAATCCATTTAAATTGAAAAACGTTGCTTCTCGTGTCAAATATTGATATGCGATTAATTGCGATTAATTAATTACAAAGCCTCTAATTAATTAGATAATTTTTTTAATCGAGTCCCACCACTAATATTAACCTATGAACACTATTAAATTTAAGATGCAAAACATTCAGACTTCCAAAACTGGTTCACTGAATAGAGGAGAGAACGGCAATATATGACGAGAGCGTGCCAGTTAATTGTGGATATAAAACTTTAACTGTTATTGTTTCACAGCTGTTGCATTATAACTCACAAATAAAAACACCCACAACTCTGTATAACCACATTTGCCGAGCGTGTGCTAAAGTCAGGGAGGAGAGACTTACAGTACTGTCTCAGAAAATTAGAATATTGTGATCAAGTCCTTTATTTTCTGTAATGCAAAAATGTCATACATTCTGGATTCATTACAAATCAACTGAAATATTGCAAGCCATTTATTATTTTAATATTGCTGATCATGGCTTACAGCTTAAGAAAACTCAAATATCCTATCTCAAAAAATTAGAATATTCTAGGAATCTTAATCTTAAACTGTAAACCATAATCAGCAATATTAAAATAATAAAAGGCTTGCAATATTTCAGTTGTTTGTAATGAATCCAGAATGTATGACATTTTTGTTTTTTTAATTGCATTACAGAAAATAAAGAACTTTATCACAATATTCTAATTTTCTGAGACAGTCCTGTATTTTTCAGACTTTAAGTTGAATAGATTTTGTAGGACTTTGTTGCAGAACTTGACAAAGCTCTAGTGAGGGGTAAGCTTTTACTGTTGGAAAACAGTTCCTGGAACCTAAGTCCCAGGTACCTTTGGTAAAAAATTTGGAAATGTGTAAAATACACATTGGAAGCTTTCAAAGTGATCCCTCTAATCGAAGACTACAAACGTTTATCACAGATGCAGAAGGAACAACAGATTTACACATTTTGCTGATTTCTTCTTTCTTTTCTTTTTCCCAGCCTAAACTTCTACTGCCCCCCCTGTAGCGTGATACTTCAATCCCAGGGCCGACGGTCCCAACTTACCAGCCTGCTCCTCGGGAGACACGCAACTGTTACGGTCAGTGGCCAAGGTCCAGGGCAGAGTGCACACGCAGTAGTAGGACCCTACAATGTCCACACAGATGCCATTCTTACAGTTCTCCCGGTCTTCGCACTCATTCACATCTGCGCAACACAAAGAACGGTGTGTTTAAGGTTATTTTTTTCACCAGCTAGAAAAAAAGGCAGTTCCAGCTCTGAACAAACAGTGAACTGACCTGCTACTGTTGCCATCACGCACTTCTTCTTGTTGGAGTCTGGGGTCCAGGGGGGGCTGCAGATGCAGTAGAAGGCTCCCTCAGTGTTGATGCAGCGGCCGTGAGTACACAGAGACTCGTCATGGCACTCATTCACATCTGAGGAGAACAGGAAACAACCGTAAAACAAGCCGGTCCTGTTCCCAAACATCTGGCAGTATATGGGCTCAAATTAAAGCCATAAATATTTTGTATCTGTAAATAAACTTTGTACTTGTAGAAATATTTTGTGCGTGTGCAAAACAAATTGGTACTTGTAGAAATATTTTGTGCATGTGCAAAAAATATTTGTACTTGTACAAATATTTTTTACACACGCACAAAATATTTCTACAAGTACAAATATTTTTTGCAAGTACAAATATTTTTTGCACACGCTCAAAATATTTCTACAAGTACAAAGTTTATTTACAAATGCAAAATATTTATGGCTTTAATTTGAGCCCATAGCAGTACGGCCATATATTTACCAGTGAGCCTTTCCATCGTTTAGTTTTTATGATACATGTTTGCCGAGGCTCCTCTCAAAAGTTCTACAAAGCCTGGCAACCATTTCTATCTTATTTTGAACAGGAATTTCTCTCTGTTGGTACAGGCAATATATGTAGATATGTACGTTTATTAATATGTGTATATATATAGATGTATATTATGGATATAGATATGTTATATGTAGGTATGTATATGGATATATATTTAGTTCTATTATACGTACAGTATTTGTGTATCTATATCTCTATTAATATATACTGATTTATAGTTATATGTAGATATGTCGATATATAGATTTATAGTAATTTTTATGTATATAATTGGAAGTAAATATTTGAACCAGTGTATACATAGTATATCTACTCTTATATAGTTATTCAAGTATATTGTTATGCCATTGCTGTCTATTGTTCTATATTATATAGTAGTATTATAGTAAAGTAATGATAATGTAATTATAAGTACATTATAATTAGTACAAACATACACAACTTTAGCACAACTAAATGGGGGCGTTTGTTTTGTTTTCTTTGCCTTCATTTGTTTGATTTTGACTATATTTATATATACATATAATTGAGTATTATATCACTGTATTGAACAGTTATTAACAGTATTTGTATTCTGTTTTTTTACTTTTTGTATTCATTTTTGCATGTTCGAAATAAATCTTCAAATCAAATCAAATCAATCCTGGCACTTGATTCTATCTTAATTTCATTTTAATTATAGTTTAAAGTATTTTTTTTCTTATACTTTAATTTTATTTTATATTTTTTTAATTATTTATTTACTTATCAATATTACATTACTGATTTTATTTACTCCCCCCCATAGGCGGTGCAGTTTCCCGCTGCCTATTAAAGCACTTACCGATGCACTCGAGAAGGTTGCCGTCGTAGTAGAAGCCTTGCTGACAGTAGCACTCGTAGCCCGGCATCGTGTTCTCACAGCGACCCTTCTTACAGATTTCCTCCGCAAATAGAGAACACTCGTCAATATCTGTGGAGAACCAACCAAACATTTGGTGACTTTGAGGTTCAAAGATTCTATGCACACAGAAGTAAAAGCTGGATAATTCATAGGCTTCAGATTACACCGGAACAGAGCGTGCACAGACTTTGCAGAGAGGCCCTTTATGGACTTATCTGGACATACAGTGCCTTGCGAAAGTATTTGGCCCCCTTGAACTTTGTGACCTTTTGCCACATTTCAGGCTTCAAACATAAAGATATAAAACTGTAATTTTTTGTGAAGAATCAACAACAAGTGGGACACAATCATGAAGTGGAACGAAATGTATTGGATATTTCAAACTTTTTTAACAAATAAAAAACTGAAAAAGTGGCCGTGCAAAATTATTCAGCCCCTTTACTTTCAGTGCAGCAAACTCTGTCCAGACGTTCAGTGAGGATCTCTGAATGATCCAGTGTTGACCTAAATGACTAATGATGATAAATGGAATCCACCTGTGTGTAATCACGTCTCCGTATAAATGCACCTGCACCGTGATCGTCTCAGAGGTCTGTTTAAAGAGTAGAGAGCATCATGAAGAACAAGGAACATACCAGGCAGGTCCAAGATACTGTTGTGGAGAAGTTTAAAGCTGGATTTGGATACAAAAAGGTTTCCCAAGCTTTAAACATCCCAAGGAGCACTGTGCAAGCGATAATATTGAAATGGAAGGAGTATAAGACCACTACAAATCTACCAAGACCTGGCCGTCCCTCTACACTTTCAGCTCATACAAGGAGAAGACTGATCAGAGATGCAGCCAAGAGGCCCATGATCACTCTGGATGAACTGCAGAGGTCAGAGGTCACCTACAGCTGAGGTGGGAGACTCTGTCCATACGATGACAATCAGTCGTATACTGTACAATTCTGGCCTTTAAGAGTGGAAAAAAGAAAGCCATTTCTTAAAGATATCCATATAAAGTGTTGTTTAAAGTTTGCCACAAGCCACCTGGGAGACACACCAAACATGTGGAAGAAGGTGCTCTGGTCAGATGAGACCAAAATCGAACTTTTTGGCAACAATGCAAGACGTTATGTTTGGCGTAAAAGCAACACAGCTCATCCCCCTCAACACACCATCCCCACTGTCAAACATGGTGGTGGAAGCATCATGGTTTGGGCCTGCTTTTCTTCAGCAGGGACAGGGAAGATGGTTACACACGTTGGTTTAAATCATATCTATCTGACAGGTTCCAGTTTGTTCATGTACATGAGGTTTCTTCAAAACAGTCAAGGCGCTGTTATGGTGTTCCGCAGGGTTCAGTGCTAGGGCCAATCTTGTAAACTGAACAAGATTGGCCCTAGCCATTGGTAAGTATAATCCAGAATCACGGCATACACTTTCATTGTTATGCTGATGATACGCAGCTCTATTTGTCTATGAAGCCGGATGAAACAGAACCGTTAGCTAAACTGATGGTGGTGCGATGGCTTCCAGTGCAACTGTGAGAAACCTTGGTGTCGTTTTCGATCAGGATTTGTCGTTTAAACCACATGTTAATCAGGTTTGTAAAATAGCATTTTTTGATCTCCGTAACAAAGATTAGGAAAATCCTCTCACAGAGTGATGCAGAAAAACTATTTCATGCGTTTGTATCTTCTAGACTAGATTACTGTAATGTGTTATTAGCAGGATGTCCAAGTAATTTGCTGAATAGGCTCCAGCTGATCCAAAATGCAGCAGCACGAGTGCTGACAGGAATCAGCAGGAGAGACCACGTCTCTCCAGTGTTAGCGTCGCTCCATTGGCTACCTGTAAAATTCAGAATTCAATTTAAAATTGTATTACTTGCATATAAAGCCCAAAACGGCTTAGCTCCATGTTATTTGCAAGACCTGATAGTGCCTTATGTTCCTGGCAGAGCTCTCCGTTCTCGGAGTGCAGGTTTACTCGTAGCTCCTAGTTCGTAGGGGAAGGTGGCTCAGTTGGTAGAGCGTTTGCCCATGAACCTGAAGGTCAGTGGTTCAAACCCTAGTTCCTCCTGTGTCCACCAAAGTGTCCTTGGGCAAGACACTGAATCCCCTGGTTGCTCCCGGTTGTCAGGCCAGCGCCGTTGTATGGCAGCTCCGCCAACAACCGGTGTGTGAATGTGTGCGTGTGCGTGTGTGGGTGAATGTTTTCAGTGTAAAGCGCTTTGGGGCTGTAGGAGTACAGCTGGAAAGCGCTATATAAGTGTAAGCCATTTACCATTTACCATTTCCTAGAGCAGGTGTCTCCAACCCTGGTCCTGGAGAGCACCTATCCAGCATGTTTTAGGTGTCTCCCTGCATGAACACATCTGATTCTAATCAATGGTCGTCATTAACTTGCCATCAAGGTCTGGACAGTTCTGTTGATGACACAGCTCCTTGTATCATGGTGTACTGAAGCAGGGAAACATCTAAAACATGCTGGATAGGTGCTCTCCAGGACTAGGGTTGGAGAACCCTGTCCTAGAGTATACAAATGTAGATTTGGAGGGCGGGCGTTCTGCTATCAGGCCCCATTACTATGGAACCAACTTCCAATCTGGGTTAAGGAGGCTGACACCACCTCCACGTTTAAAATTAAACTTAAAACCTTTCTGTTTAGTAAAGCCTATAGTTAGTGTTAGTAAACCTCTAGTTGCTGTTAGTAAACCTCTAGTTAGTGTAAACTCTAGTGTGTTAGAGTCAGTAGTCATAGTTGCAGCTATAGAACAAGACTATAATAGTTAGTCTCAAACATAGCTTTGTGGTAGCTGCTATAGGCCTCTGCTGCAGGGGGGCACCAACATGATCCACTGGGCGGTGCCTCTCACCCTTCTTCTCCTCTCCTCTTCCCTTCCTCTCTTCTCCTTGCTCCTGGTCCTGTAGTTTCTTGTGCTGGCCCCCTTTTTTTTTCTCTTTTGTGCATGTTTGCAGGCCGAAGCTTCGGGAGCTGCGTGCTGGCCTGCGGTCCTGGTCCCCCCCCCCTACCCCGGCCATCCCGTTGCTGCTTCCACCTGACTGCTGTGTGCTGTTGACGTCCCCGACCGCCCCAGTCTGGCCTTCGGCAGGAGGGTCCCCCCTTATGATCCAGGTCCTGGTCCAGGTTTCTTCCCTCCTAAAGGGGAGTTTTTCTTGCCACTGTTTGGCTTAAGGTTTTTCTCTCACTAGGGGAGTTTTTACCTGCCATTGTTTATGTAATAATTGCTCGGGGGTTTATGTTCTGGGTCTCTGGAAAGCGTCTACAGACAACATCTGTTGTATTAGACGCTATACAAATAAAATTGAATTGAATTAAAATTCAAATGGGATGGGAAGATGGATGGAGCCAAATACAGGACCATTCTGGAAGAAAACCTGATGGAGTCTGCAAAAGACCTGAGACTGGGATGGAGATTTGTCTTCCAACAAGACAATGATCCAAAACATGAAGCAAAATCTACAATGGAATGGTTCACAAAAAAAAAATATCCAGGTGTTAGAATGGCCAAGTCAAAGTCCAGACCTGAATCCAATCGAGAATTTGTGGAAAGAACTGAAAACTGCTGTTCACAAACGCTCTCCATCCAACCTCACTGAGCTCCAGCTGTTTTGCAAGGAGGAATGGGCAAAAATTTCAGTCTCTCGATGTGCAAAACTGATAGAGGCAAACCCCAAGCGACTTACAGCTGTAATCGCAAAGCAAAAGGTGGTGCTACAAAGTATTAACTTAAGGGGGCTGAATAATTTTGCACGCCCAATTTTTCAGTTTTTTATTTGTTAAAAAAGTTTGAAATATCCAATAAATTTCGTTCCACTTCATGATTGTGTCCCACTTGTTGTTGTGTCTTAACAAAAAAATACAGTTTTATATCTTTATGTTTGAAGCCTGAAATGTGGCAAAAGGTCACAAAGTTCAAGGGGGCCAAATACTTTCGCAAGGCACTGTATATTCCTAGAGAAGCCTATACTTGAGTTTTAACCAAGCGGAATATTGTAACACCTCACTGCCTGGATATTTGGTCATGTACCCATTCAACTGTTGACAGTTTTCTTTCCCCTCCCTCCCCTTTTTTTTTTGTTTTCTTTGTTTGTTTCTCTGTTTACCATTGTACATCTATTTCTTCTTTACCCCCCCTTTTTTTTCTTTCTTCTTCTTCTTCTCTATATATATTTACTCATTTTGCTTCATCATCGTGTGTGAATTCCTGCTCAGTGTGTTCTGTGTAGAATATGGTGTTCCTATGTTTCCTTATGTCATGTTTCTTTACTTTAAAACCAAAATCAATAAAAATATCTATAATATAAAGAAAAAAAAAGAAGTAAAAGCTGGGAGGTGTTGTCTGCTCAAATGACTGTTGCACTAACGAAAATATTTGGAGTTCTGTACTTCTTTGGAAAGCAAGTCCAAAGGAAGCGTGATCTTTGTTGTGTGTTGAGGGGATTGTTACCCAGTGAGGTTTGATTTACCTCGGTAGGCCGGCAGGCTGTACTGGAGTCCCTCCCCGGAGTAGAGGCCTTGCCCGTTAGAACACAGGGAATGAAACTCAGCTGGGGGGGAGAAGATCGGAGTTTCATTAGCAGTAAATACCAAATATTATAACCTGAAATCAGACCTGAGCTCATTTCCACGTCCACGCACAGTAAAGTGCACACGTACCTTGGCCTGTGTTGAAAAAATCGATTTTCCCACTTTCTCAGATTTTTTGGTTCATGCCCAAAAAAGGAATGTTTTGTTGGACACGAGAATAACTGGTGCCATGTTTTTGCCTTTAAATATGTTTAAAGGTATGAAAACATTAAAGTTTTCAGTTATAATTGCATAAATTGTCTATATTTCATTACTTTATATACAGGACTGTCTCAGAAAATTAGCATATTGTGATAAAGTTCTTTATTTTCTGTAATGCAATTAAAAAAACAAAAATCTCATACATTCTGGATTCATTACAAATCAACTGAAATATTGCAAGCATTTTATTATTTTAATATTGCTGATTATGGTTTACAGTTTAAGATTAAGATTCCCAGAATATTCTAATTTTTTTAGATAGGATATTTGAGTTTTCTTAAGCTGTAAGCCATGATCACCAATATTAAAATAATAAAAGGCTTGCAATATTTCAGTTGATTTGTAATGAATCCAGAATGTATGACATTTTTGTTTTTGTAATTGCATTACAGAAAATAAAGGACTTTATCACAATATTCTAATTTTCTGAGACAGTACTGTCTTGGGGTTACATTTGCATAAAATGCTGAAAACCAAATTCTCAAAAATTAAAAACCCAAATAGACTGAAAATGGACAAAAAATTAAAACGGAATGTGGGAAAAAATAAAAGCGATTTCATCCGTCTCTGTTTCCTCCCTGGATCTGTTTGGTAATTTGACCCATGATGTTTCTGAAAGCAGTTCTATCAGCATTCTGGCAGGTGATTGGTCCTTACAGCATCATTAGCTGCCAATACTTGCTGTTGAATCTCAATATAATACTAATATTAATATGTTGCACAACTATATGTCATATAATTCGTGCGCAGCTGAAAAAACAATTTAAATAACACTAACCCAAATCAATATCAGAATCGAATCGGATCGAATCAAATCTTGATAATCGATTCTGCATCTTAAGAATCGGAATCTAATCAGTTCTTGACACTTGAATGGATCCCCAGCCCTGCACGTACCTGTGTGGGAGACGGGGCAGGGGTGGATCTCGCAGTGGTCACCCCAGCCCATTCCGATGGAGCAGCAGCACTCCTGCTTGGTGACGTTGGTGGCCAGAACGCTGTCGCAGAAAACCGCGTCTTCCAGGTTCATGTAGCACTCTCTCTTGTCATCTGTCACTACTTGAACAGCTGCAGGAGCGGGCGAGGTAAAGATGAGAAGCAGGAGTATTAGTGAACACACCACATGGCTTTGCCATTGCTGTTTGATCAAATTATGATCATGTATGGCATCTGATTAGGATGGTTTGGATTTCAGGCCTTGGAGAATTGAATGGGAAACGATAGTAGCGGCACAGGCAGGGTTTAATGGTGTTAATGCACCGGGATGAACGTGGGTTTACTCTCAAGCAAAGCAACCCCGGGGCAGGCTTACCCTCACAGCTGTGTTTGTCCTCTGAAAGGACATAACCGTGATTGCACACGCACACAAACGAGCCGGGTCTGTTCTCGCAGGAGCTGGGCTGGCAGAGACTTCTGTCCACCGCACACTCGTCTATGTCTGCAGGGGAGAATCACAGCCCGTTCTAAGCGTTTGTTTCAATCCAAACACTTTTTGAGCTGCAAATACGGAGTCATTTTCTTATTTGCAATCTTTAACAAAAATATTAAACAGAAATAAAATATCAGAACAAAGTGAATATAAAAAGTGTAATAACTCGTACTGTGATGAGTCTTTCATGAGTGAACTTACTGAACAGATACAGATTCAAAAAACAGTTATTATAAATGGCAAATGACATTTCTGCACTTGAGTCTTGCTATGGTTACTCTGTGTTTAGGGGACTGACCTTGGCAGCCCCTGCCCCGGGTCAGCTCGTACCCTTTGGGGCAGTCGCAGTAATACGAGCCCATGTTGTTGATGCAGCGACCGTTCAGACAGTTGGAAGGCCTCTCACACTCATTGATGTCTGAAATGAAAAAAATGAAAATGAAAACTTTTTGCAAATTCGGTGGGTTGCTGCAGCTCTGAATCGTCTCTTAAAGGGGATATATGAATATATATATAAAAATCGAGTTTTTACTACTTTACTACTACTACTACTAATGCTTTTATGATGCAAAACAACCTCTTTAATGCATTTCAGTCTGGACTTCGGCCACACCACAGCACTGAGACTGTACTCATCAGTCTCAATCAATGATATTCATCTGAATAATGAAGGAATGCAGGAAAATCCTCTGTTCTGGTATTATTGGATCTCAGAGCTGCATTTGACACAGTTGATCATAACATTCTTCTCAGCAGACTGGAAAAGTGGGTGGGACTTACATGTAGATTACATGCAGATTAATGTTGAAATACAATTTCGAGAAAAAAGTCGAAATGTTGAGAATAATGTTGAAATACAATTTCAAGAATAAAGTCGAAATTTCGTGAATAAAGTTGAAATTTCTCCTTTTTTCAACATTTCAACATTATTCTCCACATTTCGACTTTTTTCTCGACATTTTGACTTTTTTCTCGTCATTTCGACTTTTTTCTCGAAGTGCATAATGAAAGAAAAATCGTCCTCCTCTAAAATATTATTTTTATTTTTCTCCCGCCTGGCCCTAACACTCTTCCGTAACCACAAGTCTCTTGAGTGAAATGAATTTGACATGATGTCCCTGTGTACAGGTTGTGAGTGGGAGGCTCCTGGGTGAAGTCGTACCCTCGCAGTGGCTTCCCTCCTGCGTGCGCTGGTACCCCGGGTAGCACTGGCACTTGAAGGAGCCTTCTGTGTTAATGCAGCGGCCATAAGCGCAGAGCCGAATGTCTGCACACTCATCAATGTCTGCAAAAGAGCCCTTCTTTAATGGACAGTCCCAGTACATGTGGATGTAAGCGGCAGGTTAACTTCACGGTACTCACCACTGCAGCTTTTGCTGTCTACAGAATGAAGGAAGCCCTCGTCGCACAGACAACGGTAAGTACCGGGGAGGTTCTCACAGATGCCGTTAGGACAGATGCCGGGGTTGTGACACTCATTAATGTCTGGGGATATATCACAGAGAGGTGAAGACGCATGTTTGGTGCAAAAACCATTATCGGGGCAATGGCATTAATACGGAAGCATATTGCATTCACTTGAGAAAAAAAAAAATCTGCTCTGTTTTTCTGAATTAACAAGTTAATTATCTCAGAAAAGTGATCCTGGAGAAAAGTTGCAATGTCCAGCAGATCAGAATTGGCTTTCCGTCTGAACAACCGCAAAGTCCTGAGGTGCCTGCGCAAAGTTGACAAACTAATAACAATACCATCTATAAAACTTAAAGACGAGAGTATCTCCCAATGTTTCGAACCAAAAGCGAAATAAAACTGGATTAAACTGGACAGGAACATGTTTGCTTCCATGAAATCCAGCTTTCAAGTGAATGAAAGCTTCATGCAAGTTGTGAGGTATCTGGTTAATTCAGAAAAACAGAGACGATTTTTTTTTTCATTAAAACTTTTCTCAGAATTCTGAGATAATTATCTTGTTAATTCAGAAAAACAGAGCAGAATTATTTTTTTCATTAAAACTTTTCACAGAATCCTGAGATAATTATCACGTTAATTCAGAAAAACAGAGCAGAATTATTTTTTTTATTAAAACTTTTCTCAGAATCCTGAGATAATTATCTTGTTAATTCAGAAAAACAGAGCAGAATTATTTTTTTCATTAAAACTTTTCACAGAATCCTGAGATAATTATCTCGTTAATTCAGAAAAACAGAGCAGAATTATTTTTTTCATTAAAACTTTTCACAGAATCCTGAGATAATTATCTCGTTAATTCAGAAAAACAGAGCAGAATTATTTTTTTTATTAAAACTTTTCTCAGAATCCTGAGATAATTATCTCGTTAATTCAGAAAAACAGAGGAGATTTTTTTTCTCTCAAGTGAATGCAATACGCTTCTGTACATTAATGCTTGCAATGCCTGATTTTCTATTAAGTACTGTACAGATTGAAATTAAGTTAAATAGGTTTTTTCTAAAAAATTTTCACACAAGTACACAGGATCAACTTCAGTGTATTTAGAAAACATAAACAAATCTACAATTTGATGTCAGCAGCGCATTCATACTGTTTGGTGACGGTCCAAGCAAGTCAGTGAATATGAGTATTCATTTTTGTAGCATTTTAGAAAACCTGCAAGCTTTCCTGGACTTTCCACCATTTGCTTATACTGTTGTTTATTTGAGTGCTGTTCTACTGTAGCGAAGCTGCACTCACCGTAACATGTACCGCCGTGAGCTTCATGTCCAGGCAGACAGGGAACACACTCGTAGGAGCCGGGAGTGTTCTCACACTGCTCATTGGGGCAAGAGTCCGGGTTCAAACACTCATTAATGTCTGCAATGAATGTGTACAAGGTTTGCATAACTGTTCAAAGTTCAGATTCATACATATATTCACAATAGGGGTGCAACGATACACTAATCTCACGATACGGTACGATACACGATATTGAGGTCACGATAACGATACGATATTATAGCAGTATTTTTTTAACAACCTTAAATGAGGAACATATGACTGGAATAAATGGTCTTTTATTTGAAAGACACAAAATACAAAACAATGCTGTACGTTTGACCTATTGTAACAGTTTGTAATGCTTTATAACTGTTTAAGTTTTAAAGAGAAAGCCAGGCCAACCATTTTCCACAAACTGAACTAAAAGTAAATGTCAGGTTTGCATTATGATCTTCAGTTTCATACAAGTACAAATATTTTGCCACAAACTGAAAAGTTTCTCTCATGTATGATTTGACTTTTTTCTTTTCCAGAAATTTAACAACTAAAATTAAATAAATAAATAAAAGTAAATAAATACATACAATTTTACATCATAAAACAGATTGATTCATGCTCACCTTATAAGTGTAAGAGGAGATTTATTTTTGTTAAGAAGGTTATTTTGGTAATCCAGGGTTCATTATTTTATAAATATATTCTTTATATTCTGATGTAAATCAGGGACTATAATGACACTAGTCAGTTTATCTGTAGTGATTAGTCTGTTTTAGATTGGGCGGAGTGATACGCCACAGTACGGCACTAGGTGCTGTGTTGATGTTCTAAAATCCTACACTGTTGAGGGACATTAAAGTACACTGGAACTCAGCAGAAGTTGTCCCCGTGTTTATCCTACTCACGACCCCAAAAAGGTTTAATTTAATAAGGTAAGGCTTAACTTTACACCAGCCTTACATAAGTAAAGGTTCAGAGCTCAAAACCCTGCAAGAGTCCTGTGATCGAGACCAAAACGGTACTAGTTTCTTCTGAGCGGAGTAAGATTTTGGTCCGCGGGTCGAGTCGTGGTCGGATGCGCGTTACTAGTCAACACAATAGATTAATATTAATAATCCAATATCGCGATACAGTTTGTCACCTCTACGACACGTATCGTGACATTTTTGTATCGCAAAATTTCGTGTCACGATATATTGTTACACCCCTAATTCACAAACAGTATTTTAGTCAGGAGAAAGCCTGGGGAGGGGGCATCCATAATGCCACGGGAAGCCGTGCTTCTGTACCTTCACAGGCTGGATGTCGGTGTGATTTGCTCCTAAAGCCGCTGTGACATTCACATTTGTAAGAACCTGGCAGGTTTACACAGTAGCCCCCGACGCCGCAGATGTCTTGTTTGGAGCACTCATCCACATCTGCAACAAACACAAAGGTGAGGGCTGGTGCAGGGTCTGGTTGCTTATAGATGAAACAGCAGCATTATAGCTTAGCAATAACTTACCAGTGCACTTAAGTCTTTTATTCTGCACTGTGTGTTTGTAACCCGTGCGACAAAGGCACTTGTATGATCCTTCAATGTTAACGCAGCGGCCTCTGCCGTGTCCGCACGGCTCTGACTCACACTCATTATCATCTGGAGTGAAGTCAGAGGGAAAAGTACAATACGATTATTACATACACAGTTAAAGGCTACCGGGGTTTGAGGACAGAGGGCGTTTTTCATGACCTTTTTTAACTTTAACTTTATTTATTTATATAGCACCTTTCATGCAGATAAAATGCAACACAAAGTGCTTTACATTAAAAAGAGAAAAGAAACAATCCCCCTTGACCCCCCCACTCCCCGTACCCTCATTCATACAACAAACACACACACAGCATACTATACAGACGCTTATACCACGGCCTGTGTGAATACTCCATTCTGATTGGCTGGCAGGTGTACATTAAAAGTGATAACCTACACCTAGAAAACAAGTTTGGTCAAATTGCCTGATAACTTTAATATCATTGCGCTGGATAAACTGCCAGGTGGTAACCATGGCAACGGAGATTCAGAGAAGAAGAGCCGGCTACCGCAGGACGGCGACATTAGTGATTTTGTAATTTCTTTTAATTTATTTGGTGAATTTAACAATTTTGATGACTGGGATGCTGAAGAGGAGAGAAAAGAAAATAGCCGAGTGGAGCTGAGCGGACTAGAATATCTCCCGTTACCAAGGAAACCCAAGGAAAGAGTTATGGCTTGTTAAAAAACTTGCAGACAAGAGATTAAATAGTCCGCTAAGTCCGCAAAATGTCGAGATTAATGTTGAAATACAATTTCGAGAAAAAAGTCGAAATTTTGAGATTAATGTTGAAATACAATTTCGTGAATATAGTCGAAATTTCGCCTTTTTTCTCATCATTTTAACTTTATTCACAAAATTTTGACTTTTTTCTTAACATTTCGACTTTTTTCTCTAAATTGTACTTCAACATTATTCTTGACATTTCGACTTTTTTCGCGACATTTCGACTTTTAATAATAATGGCTTGGTTTTATATAGCGCCTTCAAGGCACCCAGAGCTTTACAGAGACCATTATTCATTCATACATATTCTCACCGGTGGTGGTAGCTACATTGTAGCCACAGCTGCTACGTTTGTAGCCACATCTGCTACGTTTGTAGCCACAGCTGCTACGTTTGTAGCCACAGCTGCCCTGCAGACTGACGGAAGCGTGGCTGCCATATCACGCCTAACGGCCCCTCCGACCACCACCAACATTCATACACATTCACACGGGGCAGGTGGGTAAGGTGTCTTGCCCAAGGACACTACGACAGCAACTGGGACGGAGCGGGATTCGAACCGCCAACCCTCCGATCATTAGACGACCCGCTCTACCACCTGAGCTAGCTCAAAATTATAATTTTTTTTCTTGAAATTGTATTTCAACATTATTTTTTCACGACATTTCGACTTTTTTCTCGAAGTGCATAATGAAAAAAAAGAATCTAAAATATTATTTTGATTTTTCTCCTGCCTGGCCATAATATTCTTCTGTAGTCAAGCTTTTAAGAGTAGTTACAACATTAATGTCCACTTTACGGCAGAACCCATTCAATGCTATTTTGTAAGCTTTCAGGAGCAGAAGGCATCCTTTCCATCACTTTGTCTGAAACATATGGGAGGACTTGATTTTTTTGTTGAAGCACAGACACCAGCGTCTCTTACCCACACAGATGTTCCTCTGCAGGTTGAGATGGTAACCTGGGTAACAGTGACACGTGCGGCCGTTCGGGCTGTTCTCACACTCTCCATGACCACAAATGTTTCTGCTTAGCCTGCATTCATCTGCCTCTGCTTCAGAGGGGGGTAAAGACAGAATGGGGGTCATGTGAAAAACAAATACACCCTCTTTCAATTCCAAGCTTTTGTAAACAATGACATAATGAAAAATAATCATGTGGTCTATTCCAGGTCTTGATTTTCAGGGAGAAAAACAACACATTATATATATATATTTTTTTTTTAACCAAAAAATAAGAATTTTTTGGCAGAAATGATCTGAAGTAATCAGTTTTATGTGACACTATCAGTTATTCACATCTTTACGGAAGAGTATTAGGGCCAGGCAGGAGAAAAATAAAAATAATATTTATTTTAAAGGATTTTTTTTCATTATGCACTTCGAGAAAAATGTCGAAATGTTGAGAATAATGTTGAAGTACAATTTTGAGAAAAAAGTCGAAATGTTGAGAAAAGTCAAAATTCCGTGAATAAATTTGAATGAAATTTCGACTTTATTCACAAAATTTCGACTTTATTCTCGACATTTCGACTTTTTTCTACAAACGTAGCTATCACCACCGGTGAGAATGTGTATGAATGAATAATGGTCTCTGTAAAGCTCTGGATGCCTTGAAGGGCGCTATATAAAACCAAGCCATTATTATTAAAAGTCCAAATGTCGAGAAAAAAGTCCAAATGTTCGACTTTTAGGATATTTGTTTTCTTAAGCTGTAAGCCATGATCAGCAATATTAAAATAATAAAAGGCTTGCAATATTTCAGTTGATTTGTAATGAATCCAGAATGTATGACATTTTTGTATTACAGAAAATAAAGGACTTTATCACAATATTCTAATTTTCTGAAACATATATATATAAAACAACAACACACGCACGCACGCACGCACGCACGCACGCACAAACACATTATGCCAATCCCATAATTCAGGATTATTATACAGATACAGCAGGCTTCCATCAGGCTTCCATCTATATCATATAGTCCCAGTTTACCACTCTAGTCTTTGAAGGATTATTTTTTATTTAATTTTTTTAATAAAACTGCAGTGCATATAATATTCAAAAACTGTCGAAAAGTGCAGTCATTGCAACTTCCACAAAACAGAAAGTGTGTACGTAGCCCCCCTTGGCTGGTTCATGCTTCACGGTTTGGATGCACACAACAACATGCATGATGCCCAAATGAATCAATTATTCATTTATAAAATACATGCAAAGGAATTGTCTTGGTGTTAAGCTGTAAACATTTCTATCTATAATTTTAACAACATGGATTGTCTTTAGCACTGAAAATGTGAGGAAACTCATTCACAAGCTGTCACAGATGCATTAACAGCGCGGAGAAAGTCAACATGTCATCTGAGTGAAGTGGGCCTGAAGCGCACAACGACGTCTCACCGGGGAACGGTGGGAGCCTGGATTTCCACTTATACGGTGCATGAAACATGAACCAGTGTTTCAAAATATAGCTTTTTACAAGGTGAATGAAGAGCTTGTGTGAAACTCACGGAAGACTTTTGTCTGTGTTTCGAGGGGGTCATTGCCTGGGTTCAAGCGGATGATTGGCGGAGGGGTGGGTTTAACAACTGTAGATCCAACAAAGGAGAAATGAAGCCAACAGATTTCAGGAGGAACTATGACATGTTGAACTTTAGCCCTGATATTTTAGTAGCTACATTATGGGCAGAAATATGTGCCACTAGAAACTGAATTTGAATAATTTATATTTGAATTTGAATTACTCAACTTGAATAATTGCATTAAAAAACTGAATCTGAATCACATAATTTGAATTTGTATTGTTTAATTTGAATCATTGCATTGAAAAACTGAATCTACACCCGTTTCCGCAAATCTTCACACACTCCTCAGCAGAAGATTTTCTACAAAACGGCAAGATATAAAACTACACTTTTTACACAGAATGGAGAAAACACAATAGGTTTCGAAATATCTACTGTAGCTCCCATTGGTCGTTTATATCGTTGAAAGAAAGTAGAGGTTATGGTAGGCCAGGGCCGCCGCAAGGGGTGTGTGAACCGTGCGACCGCACGGGGCCTCGCACCCCAAGGGGCCTCGCGCTATGGGCCGTTTTTTTTCTCGTTTTTTCCCTTATAAATATTAACAGTCACGTTCCATTACAGACCTAAATGTGAACTAGTCTGTTCATATCGATAAATATATGATGCGTGTGTCTGTTTTTTTGTTTAATATCAATAAATATATGATGTGCGTGTCTGTTGTTCAATACAACTGATCAGACCAAGCGCAGACACAAGCTGCTCTGATCCAGACGGGTGCAGTTGGAACAAACTGTCACACAATTTCGAGAGAACGAGACGGATTCAGGAAATTTCCATCAGGGGATGAAAAAAGAAAAAAACTAAAGAAAATGGAAGAGTTTAATGCCTCTCTGAAAGGCTCGTTTGATAAATTTGTTACAAAAATCACCGATCCGACTGGGTCTCAAGCAGCCGCAGGGCCCCGCGTTGAGGCAAGCCAAATGATGATGAGGCAGGGGAAGGTATCCAGTATTTTGCTAATTGGAGAGTTAAAATTGTGCATATAGACACCCGATCTGACCCGAAAAAACACAAAATTTCGAGGGCCCCCCCCCGGCCATTTCGCACAGGGCCTTGCAACTCTCCCAGACGGCTCTGTAGTAGGCTACGTGAAAAGAAGTTCTTTGTATCTGCACTCAATTGCTCTTCCTCCGGAAGACCCGGATGTTTGGCACAGTAAAATTGAAATTGAATTGCAAGAACTGAATTTGAATTGTGAGAACTGAATGTAGATTCAGTTTTTCAATGCAATGATTCAAATTAAACAATACAAATTCAAATGATGTGATTCATATTCAGTTTTTTAATACAATTATTCAAGTTGAGCAATTCAAATTCAAATATAAATGATTCAAATTCAGTTTCTAGTGGCACATATTTCTGCCCATACTACATGTACCTCACAAAGGTAACATTTCTCAACAGTACTCTGTTGGTTAGCGGCAAGACAAAAATGTTCCCCTCAATGTGCCAGCTCAAGTACATTTAGTAACAGTAGAGATGAAACTCTGGATTTCACTGTGTTAAATGATGTTTGGAGCTATCTCTGAATGGGAGAGGATGAGTTTACCAGGCACGCGAGGGCTGCTGGTGCTGCTGGCAGCCTGCTGCACCGTGCTGGTCTCTGCAGGACGCTCCTGATTACACGGGTTAAAGAAGTAAGTCACAACAGCAAAAATAACAAGTGACAACTGCATACTGAAATGATCTTACCCTCTGATCTGGTTCTGTAAATGAAAAAGAGATACAGGGATATTAAACCTATGAAGCCATATGATTTGATTTTATTTTTATTTTGTACATGTAAAAGACAACAATTAAAGAGAAGATAAGAAAACAAAACAAAGCATTTCATACTTTAACACTTAATATCTTAATTTACATTTGCAAAAAGGAGTAGGAAGAAGTGTAAACTTATTTAATCCTACCCCCATTCACTAATCATTTATTAACACGTATTTATATTAACTAACTATACTATAATTATACTCACACACTTACCTATACATACATACACATAGTTGAGTATTTCTATATATTTGTACACACGTGTCCATATAGATATTTATATAAATATACTTATTTACACCATACTATCTCTATATTAACTCCATCTGCTCTATATCAATATATATCTACTTACACACGTATTCACACACATACACATATACAGGACTGTCTCAGAAAATTAGAATATTGTGATAAAGTCCTTTATTTTCTGTAATGCAATTAAAAAAACAAAAATGTCATACATTCTGGATTCATTACAAATCAACTGAAATATTGCAGCCTTTTATTATTTTAATATTGCTGATTATGGCTTACAGTTTAAGATTAAGATTCCCAGAATATTCTGATTTTATGACATAGGATATAGGATGAGTTTTCTTAAGCTGTAAACCATGATCAGCAATATTAAAATAATAAAAGGCTTGCAATATTTCAGTTGATTTGTAATGAATCCAGAATGTATGACATTTTTGCATTACAGATAATAAAGGATTTTATCACAATATTCTAATTTTCTGAGACAGTCCTGTATTTACATATATACACCCATACATGATCAGTATGAAAGACATATAATTGGCGTTTGGAGTATTCCAGGGCTTACCATCAATGTCCATCTTGAGTGGAAAGATGGAGCCGGGGAAGGTGAAGGTCTCTGTAATACTTTGGAAAGAGTATCCTTTCCCAGCAGGACAGATCTGACGGAAAGCCACTGTACACCACACGGAGGAGGAAAAGGGACTTTAATGTTACTTTATTTCACTGTGTTCAAACCTAGTGTGCTGAGAAAATAAATAACTTCCTGGAGTTGAAACTTTGTTTTGAAAGAAATTACACCTTCTTCCAGCGTGTTGTAAAAAAAATTAAAATACAAAAAATTATATATATTACGGAAGAGTATTAGGGCCAGGCAGGAGAAAAATAAAAACAATATTTTAGAGGAAGAAGATTTTTTTTTGTCATTATCCACTTTGAAAAAATGTCGAAATGTCGAGATTAATGTCGGAGTACAATTTCGAGAAAAAAGTCGAAATGTTGAGAAAAAAGTCGAAATTTCGACTTTATTCTTGAAATTGTATTTCAACATTAATCTCGACATTTCGACTTTTTTCTCGAAGTGCATAATGAAAAAAAATCTTCCCCTCTCAAATATCTTTTCTCATGCATGGCCCTAATACTCTAATACTATACTAATAATACTCTAATCTAGCCCTGTTGTAAAAATGTCTGAGCACTTCAAGATAAGAACCAGGAGATCCAGTTCAAAGTTCATTTAACTGGGATGGAAAATGTGTGAGAACATTTTTAAGAACTTCTTTGCTCACTCACTCAACTACCCACCTAACGAAGATACAATGTGTTTGAGGCCAGAAAGATAAATGCCCACGTAACATAACCTAACAAAAGCTGCATTTTTGACTGCAGGAAACGCACAAGAGTCTTTTATGAGTGTCTTCTTCTCAACTACCACGGAAACCAGTAGCCAAACAGAGTCAAAGGAAGAAATTTTACTTCAAAAATAGCTCTGGTGAGGAGGGACTGTTGAGATCGACTCGAACCTTCACGATGGAGCTATAAATATTTCTGACTGGTCAAGTATTGACAGGATCTTATTTCGGCCTCTCTGTCGGAGTCATCTCACATTTAAATCCCCAGCAGCACTCAAAAAGTCTATTACATCCTGCTGGCTAAACTGACATCATCCAGGAAGTGGCAAAACATGCAGTCCCTCAAATGAGCGTTAGAAAGAAAAAAAGAAAGCCTTAGATCTGTTGAAGTCCTTGAGGCAATTGGTTGGTTCGTTGGTTCGTTAGTTTATTTCGAACATGTATAAAAAACAAGAAAAAAGACAAGAAAACAAATACAGGTGGGCATTCCACCACATAAAGAAAAAAACCAACATCAAAACACATATTTCAAGTTACATGTTCGAAAAGGAGTGGGAGGAAGTATAAACTTATTTAATCCCACCCCGTTTTCACAACTAAACATAAATGATATGTCTGTATTTATCTTTTATACTATACACTAATTTGTATAAATATATATAATTTAAAAAAAATAACCTGTTTAATACAAGATGTAAGCTCTATCATAAATATAATACAACTATGATATATATATAATACGTATATCTACGTATATAAACATACAAAGACAACATGACAAAATAGCAGAACACACACAGCTTTAAACTTTAATCTTTAAACACAGTCTTCACTTTTATACCTCAAATAAACCATTTCTTTATATTTCTTCTTAAATTGTTTTATTTTTGTACATTCTTTTAACTCCAAATTCAAACCACTCCACAGTTTAATTCCACAAACTGATACACAAAAACGTATTTTTGTTGTACGCATGAATAAAGATTTGAAGTTTAGGTTTCCCCTTAAATTATACCCCCTTCCCTCCCAATGAATAAATTCTGAATGTTATCCGGTAGCGAATGATTTTTTGCTTTAACCATTACTTGTGCAGATTGAAATGCCACTAGATCCATGAATTTTAGTACTTTAGACTGTAAGAATAGTGAGTTAGTGTGATCTCGATATCCAGCCTTATGAATGTATCGTATTGCTCTTTTGAAGTACGAGTAATGAGTGTAACCTGGTTTTATAATTATTGCCCCAAATTTCTGCACAGTAAGTGAAATATGGAAGAACTAGTGAACAGTAAAGAATGTGGAGGGCCCTGTGATCCAGAACCTGTTTTGCTCTGATGATACTAGCAAAACAAGAATATTTGCAGCAATATTGCTGCAGAACAAAGAAAATGCTACATTCAACGTGTTAACGGTGCAGCACAGAGCAGTGTCTTGCTGTTGCAGGTAATGCAGATGATTGATGTACACTAAAGCCTGAATTATGGTTCTGCGTTACACCAACGCAGAGCCTACGGCGTAGGCTCAGCCTATGGCGTAGGCTCTGCGTTGGTGTAACACAGAACCATAATTCAGCCTTAACGCGCGTGCACTTGTCAGTTTTTTTTTCGTCTTTTCAACTGAGCATGCAAACACATAAACTGAGGGTGCAATGCATGCTTATGCACCCTCGTAGAACCGGGCCTGAAGTAAACTTTTACTGACTGAAATGTTGAGTGAAAATGTCTCACCTGTGCCCACCTGAGGACACTTCCCACAGCCGTGGCCCCAGGCCTTGCCCACCGTGCAGCAGCACATCTCCCTGGTGATCTGCGTGGGCAGCGGGTACTCACAGCCCCGGGACTCCGACGCAATCAGGAAGCACTGAGCCTGCTCGGACTCTAACACATCCACAGGCTTTCATTAGACACGGCTTCATCGTCATGGAAAAGTCCCAATCTGGGAGGAAAAGGTCTTCTCCCTCCAGTGGACATGCAGCAAAAAAAAGTGAGGACAAGGACGAAGCCGAGGCCTCGGACTCACCAACACATCGGTTCCTCTCCAGGACAAAACCGGACTTGCAGGAACATTTAAAGCTGCCCAGCGTATTGAGACAATCTCCGTTCTGACAGACACCCTGCATGGAGCACTCGTTGATGTCTTCACGGTACGGAAAAACAGAAGAACAACGACACAAGACAGCAGTTTTTTGTTTGTTTTTTTCACAAGGGAACAACAGTTTTCTTCAGTACATGAGAGCAGCTCCAGAACCGGGATTTTAAGATTTTTTTCACATGTCTCAAAAGAGTAGAAAACAAAAATGCAAGTAAAATAAGTCTAGACATTGCTCGTTATTTGTTATTCTAATTTAATAATTCCTCTCCTTTTTCTATGCTCCATTATGTGAATTTAAATGCTTAATTTATTTTGTTAATCATATGCACCTTTTCATTCTTAGAGCACCTTGCTTTTTGTTTTTTGTATTCCTTACAAGAATCCCCCTTTTTTCCTTTCTTTTCATATTGCATTTTACGGAAGAGTATTAGGGCCATGCAGGAGAAAAAATATTTGAGAGGGGGTGATTTTTTTTTATTGTGCACTTCGAGAAAAAAGTCGAAATTTCGTGAATAAAGTTGAAAAGTCGAGATTAATGTTGAAGTATAATTTCGAGAAAAAAGTCGAAATTTCGTGAATAAAGTCGAAATGTCGAGAAAAAAGTTGAAAAGTCGAGATTAATGTTGAAGTATAATTTCGAGAAAAAAGTCGAAATGTCGAGAAAAAAGTCAAAATGTTGAGAAAAAAGTCCAAATTTCGAGAATAAAGTCGAAATGTTGAGAAAAAAGTCGAAATGTTGAGAAAAAAAGTCGAAATTTTAAGAAAAAAGTCCAAATGTCGAGAGAAAAGTCGAAAAGGTGAGATTAATTTTGAAGTACAATTTCGAGAAAAAAGTGGAAATGTCGAGAAAAAAGTCAAAATTTCGTGAATAAAGTCGAAATGTTGAGAAAAAATACTTTTTTATTTTTTTCTCGAAATTGTATTTCAACATTAATCTCGACATTTTTTTCTCGAAGTGCACAATAAAAAAAAATCTTCCACTTTTCGATTTTTTTTCTCTTGCCTGGCCCTAATATGTAGCATTTAAATTGATATTTGTCCATTATCCTCTTTGAGTGTTTATATATTTGTAAGCGTTTGTAAGTTGAAAAGAAAAAAAGCTGCAGAACTGAGCCAGCGTTACCTTGACAGTGAGTGTTGTTGAACCTTTTATAACCTTGTGGGCAGGTGGAGCCGTACTCTTCCACAATGGTCTGTTTGACTGATGCATCTGAGGGGAGACGGAGAAAACAAATCACCAAAGTTCTCCAGACAAATGATATCAAATCAATTTGTAAAACTCACGGTTTAAAAAATAAAAATAAAGTAATGTTGGTACAGTATGAGCATTTTCCTTATCACTGACTATTGAGCATAGAGGCTTTGGGAAGTCTTTAAAATGTTGAATAAAAGGCAACAAATAGAACAAAAGGAAAGAAAGTTCAGCTCACGGTGTGGATGAGTGAAAATGTACACCAAAGAAAATTCCTAGTACAAAACTTCTGAAACATACAGAAGCATTTAGGATTCAGCTAAGTAGATTAACTTCCACTGGATGTTTAGCCTCAACCTTTAAGAGCCCACAAGGCATTTCCTGCAAACCTTGAGTCTTAATGAAATTCTTCCACATCCACGCATTACTACTTTCACCACATTTCACCTGTACAAACAAATGCGAGACCATCAAAGTTTCTGCAGAAAACATCTGCCAAAGTGGGTTTTTTGGTATATATATATACAATTTTAACTAAAAACCAAGGACCAAAAGGTGTAGACGTCATAAGCGTCATAAGCCTAAGCTTATGACGCCTACCCTTTTCACAAGAAAAATAAAAATGTTAGCTTTTATAAACTAACGCATTTGGGATTTAGAGAATGAAACAAAATTCATAAATAAATCCCTATGAGAAGTTGCTGGAGTATAAAAAAAATAACTGTAAATAAACATACAGCATATTCCACATGTCATTACTAAATATCATTCCATACAGTATATATACATACATGCACATACACATACATATACCTACACATATACATACATACACACACACGCGCATACTGTATGTATATATATATATATATATACATACATACATATACACACACATACATACATATATACAGGACTGTCTCAGAAAATTAGAATATTGTGATAAAGTTCTTTATTTTCTGCAATTAAATGATTAAATGCAATTAAAAAAACAAAAATGTCATACATTCTGGATTCATTACAAATGAAATATTGCAAGCCTTTTATTATTTTATCATTATATTATTAATAATATAATAATAATATTATTATTATATATTATTATATTATATTATTATTATATTATGGTTTACAGTTTAAGATTAAGATTCCCAGAATATTCTAATTTTTTCAGATAGGATATTTGAGTTTTCTTAAGCTGTAAGCCATGATCAGCAATATTAAAATAATAAAAGGCTTGCAATATTTCAGTTGATTTGTAATGAATCCAGAATGTATGACATTTTTGTTTTTGTAATTGCATTACAGAAAATCACTATATTCTAATTTTCTGAGACAGTCCTGTACATACATACATACATACATACATACATACATACATACATACATACATACATACATACATACATACATACATACATACATACATACATACATACATACATACATACATACATACATACATACATACATACATACATTAAAACCTCATGAATTCATAAAACTCTGCTATCTTCATCTTATTCTTGATCAGAACAGCGTGGCGTGTTCTGCAAGGGACCGGACACATGTTGGGTCGTTTTATAACAAAGATGTGGGAACACAGCACATAGTAAAAACTATCCACGGCTCACCTTGCCATTTTCAAGAAAAGGGAGGGGCCTAACATTGAACTGGTGTGTGACAAAACCCACAGCAGTCTGGGCGAGAACCCAGTCATCTACAGGCTCACCAGATGTACAGTATCGGGTTTTGTCAAAGGCCACATTGTCTGAGCCAGAACTGAGACGGAATAATACCAGAGTGGAAAAATGCGAGTAGCCAAGATATTCTTGAAATTCAATCTTCAGCAGAGTGATGACAGTCCTGCGCCGGGCAGGCCCATAGGAACATGCTTAAGTAGAGGGTTATTTTCCACATTCTCTTTTTCTGTCCCACCGTCTGAGTGTTATTCCCATAATTTCTTCTGTTTTCTCCTTCTCAACGTTTCACTGACTCACCTTACCGCTGCCTTTCACCTACATATTCAAAGTCGTTCTTATGGGACTAAGAAGTATTTGTTTCAATCCAGGGCCATCATTTCATAAGGTAGCAGGTATAAACTGGCAGGATACTTGAAATGTTTTATTCAGTAAAAACCTCCTCTCAGAAACGTGAAGGACGATGAGCGGAGGAAAATGTTCCCAAAGAATATGATAAGGAAGCAATTTTCTACATATACATTAAAAAACAAACTCGGGATACACGAGGAAATCTGGAAACCATTTAATCAATTCATTAAAAAAGGAGATATACAATACCGTTCAAAAGTTTGGGGTCACATTGAAATCTGGAGCATCACATTTGTGGGGTCAATTAAACGTTCAAAATGGCCAGAAAAAGAGAAATTTCATCTGAAACTCGACAGTCTATTCTTGTTCTTAGAAATGAAGGCTATTCCATGCGAGAAATTGCTAAGAAATTGAAGATTTCCTACAACGTGTACTACTCCCTTCAGAGGACAGCACAAACAAGCTCTAACCAGAGTAGAAAAAGAAGTGGGAGGCCGCGTTGCACAACTGAGCAAGAAGATAAGTACAATAGAGTCTCTAGTTTGAGAAAAAGACGCCTCACAGGTCCCCAACTGGCATCTTCATTAAATAGTACCCGCAAAACACCAGTGTCAACATCTACACTGAAGAGGCGGCTGCAGGATTCTGGGCTTCAGGGCAGAGTGGCAAAGAAAAAGCCGTATCTGAGACTGGCCAATAAAAGAAAAAGATTGAGATGGGCAAAAGAACACAGACATTGGACAGAGGAAGACTGGAAAAAAGTGTTGTGGACGGATGAATCCAAGTTTGAGGTTTTTGGATCACAAAGAAGAACGTTTGTGAGACGCAGAACAAATGAAAAGATGCTGGAAGAATGCCTGACGCCATCTGTTAAGCACGGTGGAGGTAATGTGATGGTCTGGGGTTGCTTTGGTGCTGGTAAGGTGGGAGATTTGTACAGGGTAAAAGGGATTCTGAATAAGGAAGGCTATCACTCCATTTTGCAACGCCATGCCATACCCAGTGGACAGCGCTTGATTGGAGCCAATTTCATCCTACAACAGGACAATGACCCTAAACGCACCTCCAAATTGTGCAAGAACTATTTAGAGCAGAAGCAGCTGGTATTCTATCGGTAATGGAGTGGCCAGCGCAGTCACCAGATCTGAACCCCATTGAGCTGTTGTGGGAGCAGCTTGACCGTATGGTACGCAAGAAGTTCCATCCAACCAATCCAACTTGTGGGAGCTGCTTCTGGAAGCGTGGGGTGCAAGTTCTCCAGATTACCTCAACAAATTAACAGCTAGAATGCCAAAGGTCTGCAATGCTGTAATTGCTGCAAATGGAGGATTCTTTGACGAAAGTAAAGTTTGATGTAAAAAAAATCTTATTTCAAATACAAATCATTATTTCTAACCTTGTCAATGTCTTGACTTGTCTTGATGTTTTATTCATTTCACAACGTATGGTGGTGAATAAGTGTGACATTTCATGGAAAACACAAAATTGTTAGTGTACAGTAGGTGCTTCTACGGGAGGAAAATGCAGGGCAGGAACCTAAATATCAAAGTAGTGGTGAAGCTCGGAAGGGGAAGGGTCTTGGAGGGCGACAGCAAAAGAGTCATTTTTGTTTATGTGTAAGTTTTGTTTATGTATATCTTTAATTTGCTAGAGTTACCATTGGACTGTACTTACAAAACTGTCATATTCTACTTTGTACTAATTTTGGACCTTATAAGAAGAGAGATGTAAAGAGAGAATGGATGTGGGTTGGGATGGGGGGAGGTTAAGACTGATAAATTAAAAGTTGTTGTGAAATGTCCTTTATAATAATATCCTGTATGTGAATAAAAAATCAATAAAGATATTGTTAAAAAAAAAGAAAGCATTTTTCGCCCTTTTACATCTGAAATTTACTTATTAGGGCCAAACTAAGACAAAACAATTTTTGGAAATCACGAGAATAAAGTCATAATGTTGCGAGAATAAAGTCGTAATTTACGAGAATAAAGTCGTAATATTATGAGAATAAAGTCATAATGTTGCGAGAATAAAGTCGTAATTTAAGAGAATAAAGTCGTAATATTATGAGAATAAAGTCGTAATATTACGAGAATAAAGTCGTAATATTACGAGAATAAAGTCGTAATATTACGAGAATAAAGTCGTAATATTATGAGAATAAAGTCGTGATTTACGAGAATAAAGTGGTAATTTATGAGAACTCTAATAGGAAGAGCTTCTTCTCCCTGTGTTAAAATGAGGAATATTGAGCATCTTGTGAAGTTATATTTTGGTATCGGTTTCACAAATAAGGAAATACTAAATCTTTTGGCACATCAGCATCAAATTATTATCAGTATAAGGACTTTAAAACGAATGTGCAAACGACTGTGTGTATTTCGAAGAAGGAACCACACAGACTTGGAAGAAATTGCGTTGAATGGCAGCAGATGGAACGACCGCTAGCCTTGCAGTCACCTATACTATACTATACTATACTATACTATACTATACTATACTATACTATACTATACTATACTATACTATACTATACTATACCAGACAGCTCCTCTTCCATAAAAGACGTATGTGCTCTTCCTGTTAGAGTTCTCATAAATTCTCAAAAATTACGATTTTAGTCTCATAATATTATGACTTTATTCTCATAATTTCCAATTTTCTTTTGTCTTAGTTTGGCCGTAATACTCCGTTGTAGAAATTCAACTGAAAGGAGGAAGTAAAAGAAGACTCACTTGGTAATTTGGGGCACTGATAACACTTGTTCTGTCCCCATGAGTTCCCCACGCTGCCACAACAATCCTCCTGGTTGGTCAGGACAGGAAGTGGGGTGCTGTTGCACTAAAGATGGAGAAACGGGGTCATGTGGTGGCCAATACGAGCACGTATACACAAGCCTGGTCACGTGTTAGCAAACCCACGGCCTGTTTGGGGGTGGTCTCCTGGAAGCAGCGGCCCTTGGGCTTGTGTCGTGGTGGGATGAAGCGTTGTCCCGTCTTGTGAGGAGGCTTGACGTCTGATTGGTCGTGAGACTGAATCACCACGGAGGTGTCGGGCGTGTGGTGGACACGTACGTTGATCTGCACTGGAGACACAGGAAAAAAAAAGATATCAGAAGAATGAGACACACCCCAAGAATCCCAGAGTGAGACCCGCTGAGGCGACAGACAGATACTTTTTATTTTTATTTTATCCTTTATTTATCCAGGAAAGTCCCATTGAGATACAATATCTCTTCTGCCAGGGAGTCCTGGTCAAGATGGCAGCAGAAAAATAAATTCAGTTTCATATAAAAGAAAATACATACAAGGACAAGTAACTTTACAAAAAAAATAAAAACCTATCAAAACAAGAGACAAACAAACATAAAACATACAAGGATCAGAAAGATAAAAATAATTCATGACAAATAATGACACTTGATTAAAAACAATGACATTGTTCTGTGAAAACTGATTTTAACATGTTTGAACATGTTAAGAGAGGGTAAATATTTAAGGTTGAGTATGTGTTGTAGCTCATTCCAAGCTTGCGGTGCATAAAAGGAAAAGGCTGATTTACCAACTCTGTTCGAGTGCTTGTTTTCTCTGATGATCTAGTGTTATAGCTACTAGAGTAATATTTTAATAAATTGGATATGTACAGCAGTAGTTTACCCAGTAATGCTTTTGCAATAAATATTAACATATGTGATTTTCTCCTTAGACTCAGTGAAGTCCATTCAACCATTTGATACAAATTACAATGATGTGTACGTGCACTTGAGCCAGTTACAAACCGCAAGGCAGCATGATAAACTACATCCAGTTTTTTCAAAAGAAATGAAGATGCATGCATGTAAATTACATCACCATAGTCTAATACTGACAAAAAGGTACTTTATACTAGGGCTGTTCGATTTTGCCCAAAAATAAAATCTCGATTTTTTTCTCTCAAAATCCGATTTTCGATTACGATTACGATTATTTTGTGAATTGACAAAAGGCAAAGAAATGATTTCAAATATGCTGTTTTTTTATTGAACATTTGCCCCATTGGGCTTTAAGTGCAAACTTTGCTCTTATTAAACCAAAAATTAATGAATAAAGTGCAAAACTCTGTAAAATAAGTTGAAAAAAAGTTTTAAAAAATATAATGAAATATAAAGTTTTATCTCTGAAAAAAAAAATCAGCAAATCAGCACTTGCAAACATACAGTAAGTTATATTTCCAATTAAATAAAACAAGACATTTTCTAATTAAACTAAACTGGGTCTTTGCATGCTAAATAATAATGAACCCATGAAGGAGGTAGAGGTGTGTAATGTCAGTCATTACATTTGCTATTCACATTTGCAAGTTTTTTGCAAGGAACACGAGCCGGTCTACCGCATCTGGCTTGAGGGATGCCCGGTGGCATGTTACAACGCCCCCTCCTACACTAAAGAGCCTCTCCTATGGGGCACTTGTCGCAGGTATTGAGAGGTATTTCCATCAATCAATCATTAATATGTGTGCAGACAAGGTAAAAAAAAAAGTGAAAAATCGATTTTACGATTTTCATGTTTTAACATCGTTCTAATTACATAATCGCGATTACGATTTAAAATCGATTAATCGAACAGCCCTACTTTGTACCAATCTTTTTCTTGCACGAAAATAAAAACCTAACTTTGGTCTTAACTTTTTTAGGAGGCTATCAATATAAACATCAAAGGTCAACTTATCATCCAGCCAGATCCCAAGGTATTTAATAGATATAGATTATAGATATAGATACCCTCGGATGAGTGGTGCCCCGCCTGCGACAGAGGCAGGGTGAACACGGAGTGTGTTTGAGCGAGCTGGGTCCGCCCCAGGCCTGAGGAATCCAGCAGCTTCTGGCCGCCAGGCTTCAGCGGGACGGAGTAGATGGGCTGCTTGTTGCCGCGTGCCGCCTGAGCTTGCTGCGTCTGGTGGAGTGGGAACTGGCAGAGGCGGCCGGTGAAGCCAGGAGGGCAGAGGCAGTGCTTCCTGGAGCTGCACACGCCTCCATTCATGCAGGTCAGGGGACACACCACTGCAGAGAGAGACACAAGACAGCAAGGGTCACCAACTATGTTTGTCAGAGGGCCAGAATTTTTTTTTTTTTTTTTGAGCATACACATAATTAAAACATTTATTGCAGTATAAAACACCCTCACAACTGACAAACATAGTGTGAGAAGCAAATCACTACAACCAACTTAATCTTTTTATATTGTGACATAAATTTGAAAGTGCTTTACAAACTGAATGTTACTTTAATACGCAACTCAATTCTACCCAAAACCCCCCGCTCCTCCCCCAAAACAGAAGAAAACAAAACAAAAGGGGGCCAGAATTTTACCGGGGCAGACACCTTGGGGGCCGGACCCTCAAATACATTTTTTTTAATAAAAATCACATTTTTGCATAACATTATTTGATGTTTATTGTTTATATTTTTTTCCATTTCATTACAAAACTGAAGGCATTTTTAGCCTTTATGAGTCAAGCCTGAATTATGGTTCTGTGTTAAACCAACGCAGAGCCTACTGTTGCGGTGACGCCGTCATGAACACTTCGGACTTCTCCGTCACTGCATTTCGCTGCGGTGCAAAACCCCCCCAGAGCGCTAGTTGATACTTTGTTTAGCTTCCGTTTTTTCTGGTCACAGTGAATCAAAGAGATAAGGACAACTATTTTGCAAAAAAACAATAAAAAAAATCACACACACACGAAGAAAAGAGCGCTGAAAGTTCACTCCTGCTTCACGAACCGGAACCGGAAATGCGTTGCTGCCAAGCAAACCAATCACAGTCCTCTTGGACTGTGTTGGGTCTGCGTCGCCTCAACGTGTAGTTACATTTTTTGGGAGGTCCACGTCAGGCTACGGCGTAGGATACGGAGAGACTCCCGCATAGCCGTGTACCCTACAGCGTAGGTTTAACACAGAACCATAATTCAACCTTAAGTCTCCTGTCACCTACACCCAGTACTCGAGCTGTAAAAAAAAATCAGGGGGGATGGTGGATTTTATCATATGGGGACAGATAATTTGTGCTGATTACAAATAATATAATATATTACAAATAATAGCAGTGACCAAAACACCTGCAGAAATACTGCAGGAATGACATAGCAGCAGTTAAATGCAGCCTTCTGTAAGCTTTAAATATCCACTGGGCTTACATCAAATACATCAAAACACAACAATAAAAAACACTTTTCTGAACTTATCAATATGATTCTGTCCTTCACAGGATAAGTAAAATGGATCACTGCAAAAACTCAAAATCTTAACAAGAATATTTGTCTTATTTCTAGTTAAAATGTCTCATTTTAGTAAAAAAAAATCTCATTACACTTAAAACAAGACTCATCACTGGAAAAGACAACAATTTTCACCTGTTTCAAGTAGATTTTTACTTAAAATAAGTAGAAAAATCTGCCAGTGGAACAAGATTTATTTGCTTGTAATAAGAAGATAAATCTTGTCCCGCTGGCAGATTTTTCTACTTATTTCAAGTGAAAATGTACTTGAAACAAGTGACAATTGTCAAATAAGTTATTTTTCTGGACTCTAAATGTTGAAATAGCAGTAAAACCACATTCATTGATGAAATGACATAAGGGATGGAAAGGAGGGATGGCAGTTTTACAGGGGGGATGATTTGGACTGTTTTTATTTCAGGGGGGATGCCATCCCCCCTCATCCCCCCTCATTCCCCCTCAACTCCAGTACTGTTCGTAATGTATAGAGTCATAAATGGTGGGGATTACTGATAGTTAAGGGTCTCAGTTGTTGCTGTTTTCAGTTGCTTTAATAGTGTGGACCACATGATGTTTTCTCTTTGATCCTCATAATTATGGAATCCAGTCGCGGGCCGGGTTAGACGGTTTGGCGGGCCGGATTCGGCCAATTGATGATCACTGGAATACAGAAACCAAATTGGAAATTTGGTAAGAAAACTCAAAATTGCACACATCCATGGCAAGTGTGGGATCATAATGTGGAAGACAACATCTATGAACTTTTATTTACATGCTTCATCAGGCTGAAACTGTTGGTTTAGATCGAATGGATCCAATTTATATGATCTGTAAAATGAAGACATCTAGCCTGGTTCTCTCAGTATCCAGTCTGCGACTGGACAGACAGTATACGTACATGTTCAAGGAAGAAAGACTGAAAAGCTCGCGGCATATGCAGGGCCATTTAAAATATTCCCTTTGAACTGGAGCTCTATAAAGATCACATGAGCGTGACGGACCTACAGGTCGCTCCAGCCAGTCAGCCGAGCAGGAAAGCAGGTAAAGCCATTGATCTGTGTAACAGCTTCATTCTGGCATATGGGAAAGATCTTGAAGACTGTGGGAAAACTCCTGGTGAGAAGTTCCTGAGATATACACTATTCCCAGCAGTTTCACTGCTCCTTCCATTGTGTTACTTTTGAAAGCCTCACCAGCAGAACAATGAGAGGAAAGCAAAAGAGCAGGATCGTGAGCAAAGCGCCAAGCAGCCTCCAGACAGAGGTTAAACCAAACCAAACAGAAAGTGTTCCTGCTGTGTTGAGGTTCAGCCATGCAGGGAACCTCACACCAGCAGAGATGCTGTGGCTAGGGCTGGGGATTCATTCAATCGATTCGATTCCGATTCTTAAGACTCAGAATCGATTATCAAGATTTGATTCGATCTGATTCGATTCGATTCCGATATTGATTTGGGTTCGTGTTATTAAAACTGTTTTTTCAGCTTTTGCATGAATTATATGACATGTAGTTGTGAAACATATTAATACTAGTATTATATTGAGATTCAACAGCAAGTATTGGCAGCTAATGATGCTGTAAGGACCAATCAGCTCCCAGAATGCTGATAGAACTGCTTTCAGAAACATTGTGGGTCAGAATTACCAAACAGATCCAGGGCAGCAAACAGAGTCGTATGAAATCGCTTTTATTTTTTCACACATTCCGTTAAAATTCTTTCCATTTTCGGTCTATTTTGGGTTTTTAATTTTTGAGAATTCGTTTTTCAGCATTTTATGCAAATATTACCCCATGGCAGTATATAAAGTAATGAAATATAGACAATTTATGCAATTATAACTTAAAACCTGAATGTTTTCATTCCTTTAAACATATTTAAAGCGAAAAACATGGCACCAGTTATTCTTATGTCCAACAAAACATTCCTTTTTTTGGGCATAAACAAAAAAATACCAAAAGTTGTAATATAATCATGAAAAAGAATTGATCTTTAGACATACAAATCGATTTTTAGGAATTAATATGAGAATGGATTTTTTCAACACAGGCCTGGCTGTGTTCTGCTTCGTGTTCACAGATACCAGCGCCAGCATCACTGTGAACAATATCCTTACGTTTCCACGGTAAACCATGCAGAAAAAATATGTCCAGAAGAAAATACAAAATGAGACAATACCAAAACTGGAAAAATTAAAGTCAGTTTATCAAGTGATAGAAAAGTAAAAGTAAGTAAAAAGGAAGCTGACGAAGCAGTGAACGGCCAGGAAAACTGAGGACAAATGAGAATGTCCTCAGTTAAATGTCTACACAGTCTTCCTCATGATAAATTACAAAATGACAAATGTGAAGGTTGTGTCTGCCTCCGACTGGAAGCTGCTGATGGATTTCCCCGTTGTCCCAGCAGGGAAGGGTTCCAGGTCACTTCTCAAGCCTGTCCCAGGGTGGACAAATGAGGACAGTTGAACCAGGAGCAGCATCCCATGTGGAGCCGAGCTCTTTTCTTATTTCACTTGCAGACACATTGCTGTTACTACGGAAGAGTATTAGGGCCAGGCAGGAGAGAAATAAAAATAATATTTTAGAGGAGGAAGATTTTTTTTTTCATTATGCACTTTGAGAAAAAAGTCGAAATGTCGAGAAAAAAGTCGAAATGTCGATAATAATGTTCAAGTACAATTTCAAGAAAAAAGTCGAAATGTTGAGAAAAAAGGCGAAATTTCGACTTTATTCACAAAATTTCAACTTTATTCTTGAAATTGTATTTCATCATTAATCTCGACATTTCGACTTTTTTCTTGACATTTCAACTTTTTTCTCAAAGTGCACAATAAAAAATTTTTTCCCCTCTCAAATATTTTTTCTCCTGCATGGCCCTAATACTCTTCCGTATGTGTTTGATTCTGATATTTACATTTATTTTCCACCTCAAAAAGTTGAAATGTCGAGAAAAAAGTCGAAATGTCGAGAATAATGTTGAAGTACAATTTCAAGAAAAAAGTCGAAATGTTGAGGAAAAAGTCGAAATGTCGAGAATAATGTTGAAATGTTGAGAGAAAAAAGGCGAAATTTTGACTTTATTCTTGAAATTGTATTTCAACATTAATCTCGACTTTTCGACTTTTTTCTCAAAATTGTATTTCAACTTTAATCTCAACATTTCGACTTTTTGACTTTGTTCTCAAAGTGAACAATAAAAAAAAATCTTCCCCTCTCAAATATTTTTTCTCCTGCATGGCCCTAATACTCTTCCGTATGTTACCTACTCAACTTAAATGATGTTTCAGTAATACACCTTCCCTCTAATGTGCGTGACACAGCTACAGCAATGATGAATGGCTGAATGATTGATGGGCTGCACCATTGTTTTCACTTCTATTGGTCTGGGGACAGTCTGGGTTTTGATGAAAAAGTTCAGACATCATTTTCTCACCAGACTCAGCTTTTCCTTCTGTGATAGGAAACGGGATATGTTTGGCAGTGTCATCAATCAAAGCAAGAGTTAAAAAGATTACATTTTTGGTCATTTTTTTATTTGAAAAGTTGTACAGACAAAACAACCCACGAGACGTTCCCACTAGGGGTAGCATTTTTGCTTTTCAGGACAGACTTAAACATTTTGATTTGATCATCATTTCATCTTAGCAGGAATTTTATCATAATTAACAAACCAAACTTTGCCCACCAAATGATGAGCTCACTGTCGCTGGGGAGGATATCTGTGCAACATGTAGTGAAATCTACCTCCAAATGTTTTTACAGGTAGAAAACTGGGAAACACGATGGTTCCAGCCACAAGTGTTGTCAGAATGGACTAGCATTGGATTATCCTGCCTGTTTTCTAAATCACGCCATCTAATCAGTTTATTCCCTATCCTCCCATCTGTTAAGCAACAAACCGAGACTAATCCATGAGTGGATTTCCCCCTTTCATTTTGCCAGTGTGTTTTCTTTCTACTACTGCTTTCCCCTTCATAATCTTTTGTAAATACAACTCGGAATTTCGTTATTTCTCCATATTATCCTACCTGAATGCTTTATCCTAATATACTTAGTTTGTCTGAGTTTTATCAAAGAAGCTGCAGGAGAGGAGAGGAGAGGAGAGGAGCCAGCTGTGTACACATGGAAGTGATTAGGTGTGGACTGCCGAGGACCGAAGGCTGCACTGTAATTACGGGACTAGATCACTTTAAACACAGCAGGGTAATCGTGGCATAGTGAAAGCCTGCTAGAAAAATGAAAGGACTTCAATCAATTACTGTGGAGAAGCGATATTGTTGAAACATAAAAACGAGGCGGATCATCCTGTGGCAGCCTTCAGAGGTGTTTTTTTTTGGTTATCTATACTTAACTGGAGTAATTATTTTTCAGACGACTTTTTACTTTTACTCCTTACATTTTAAAAACAGCCTCGTTACTCTATTTCATTTCGGCCTTTAAACAAAAACTATCCAGTTAAATTGCTCCATCCGGATAGAGTGAATTTGGTTGTGGTTGTTTCAGATGTTCTTGTCCAGTTTTGTTCTTACATCCGTTCCCTCAGATTCCTGCAACTAAACTTGGATGTACATTCCAATAAAGGTTAGGATAAATGATAACATGCCTCTGAAGTTTGACTTTTTGCACCATTACAATACTTATAGGCAACTAGTCATCATATCTCCTGCTCTCTGAAACACATGTTAATGCTCAATAGTACACATATATGCTTCTTTAATATATTTGCATTATACTAAGATGCATTCATTTTCAATGGCTTTTGTCCTTAATGGCTTTTTTCCCCCTTACATTACTTTTACTTTTATACTTGAAGTAGTTTTGAAACCAGTACTTTTATACTTTTACTTGAGTAAAAAACTTGAGTTGATACTTCAACTTCTACAGGAGTATTTTTAAGGTCATGTGACAGCAGTCTTTGACCACAGAAACAGATTAACAACACAAACGTGAAGACATCTCGCTGGAAGGACCACTCATGTGCAAAAAAAAGAAATAAAGATACTGATTCTGAGCAACACTGGGACATTTCCATGGCTCAGACTTGGTCTCGGTGCTCAGTTCAGACTCTGAGGAGGCTGGGAAAAATATGGGGAAGTGAGATTGGAGACGGTGAGAAAGAGAGCAAAAGCACCTTTTTCCCAATGTTATTACACAATCTAAACCAACAGAGACAGAGGAGATGAATTACTGCAGTCTTTGGGCTGAGCTGGGGCTCCATCCGGCTGGGAATGTGTCTGAGTGAGAGCAGGCGCTCTGATGTCGCTCCTGCTCACTAATGAGCACGAGTGAAAGGAGGGGAATCGTGTTACAGACTTCAGGTTACATTTCCTGGGTGGAGACCGGGGCTGCGAGAACCTCTGAATGAAAACGTCTGAAGTTGTGAGTGATGAGATGCACAGAGCTGTTAGAAAGATCTGTTCACTCTACAAAAGTGTGTGTGGGTCTGGTTAGCCATAACCGTACCGGTTATTAAATACACAACAGTAGTCCCCAAACTGTCCTACTCAACATCAACCAAGTAAAAGCTCGCGACACGGTTCCAACGGCTGTTTGTGCCAACAGACGTACGTCAGCATAGCAGGTAGTCAACCAACATCTTTAAAAAAGTGCCAGCTCACCACCACTTCCTGTCAGAACTTTCAGAATAAAGTCAGAATGAAGTCCAGATGCAGATTTGGTGTGGACGCCTTTGATTCTGGGCAATAGGGATGGGCGGTATGGACAAAAAAGTGTATCATGATAATTTCTGGCATTTATTCAAATAACGATAAGAATGACGATAAAAAAAATACCAATTTAACTCCACCTTTGTAACTATAAATCTATCACCACATTCAGTCTTTGGAGCCCCCAAAACACTGCTCTAAAAGATACTAAATACTACTAAACTACACCAATTAAATTGAATTAATAAAAACCAATTAAATTAGTACACCAGCGGGAATGTATCCCTTTTCTTTCAGGCTCATTTCTTTCTTTCTTTCTTTCTTTCTTTCTTTCTTTCTTTCTTTCTTTCTTTCTTTCTTTCTTTCTTTCTTTCTTTCTTTCTTTCTTTCTTTCTTTCTTTCTTTCTTCCTCTCTTCCTTCTTTTTTCCGTTCCTTCCTTCTTTCCTCCTGCTCCCTCCCTCCCTCCCTCCCTCCCTCCCTCCTTCCTTCCTTCCTTCCTTCCTTCCTTCCTTCCTTCCTTCCTTCCTTCCTTCCTTCCTTCCTTCCTTCCTTCCTTCCTTCCTTCCTTCCTTCCTTCCTTCCTTCCTTCCTTCCTTCCTTCCTTCCTTCCTTCCTTCCTTAATTCCTTCACGTATGTTGTGCGTGGATTTAACACAGAACCATAAATCAGATTTACACAAAAACGTAATCGACGGGAATTTATCATTTTTACCGCGAGATGACAAATTCTTACCGTGGGGAATTATTTTGGCGGTATATCGTGAACGGTAAAATATCACCCATTCCTACTGGGCAACCACATCAACAACTAATCATTCACTTCTATTGATTCAATTACATTTGCAGATGGGAATGTGATACAATTCCAGTCTGACAGCTCGGATTTACACAAATGAAATATGCTGTTTTTACTCTCTAAATCAAATGGGAAACTGGGAAAGTAAATGAATCTGCCATTACCAGCATAGATCAATGATATTTGTATGCACCCTTGCGATGGCAGTCCCTTGTTTGGGTCAAAAAGTTGCTTACAGCAGTGATTCTTAACCATAGGGCCGCGGCCCAACGTTGGGCCGCGAGCGCCCTCTAGAGGGCCGCAAAAAAAATTCAGTTTTGTAAGTGTGGGCCGCGAGGGCCGCGGGACTGCATAGCAACTCCCGACCAAATGAGGAGAAGACACTCAGCTAGCTGTACGTGTAATAGTAAGAGAAATGGTGTGTATTTACAGAAAAAATCATTTATTTTCCACAGAGTAGGTTTAGATCCACCAGGATCAGGGATTCTACGGCGTAGGCTCTGCGTCGATTTACACGGAACCATAATTCAGGTTTAAGGCGGATGTAATTGAAGCCACCATGAGAAGGGGGAAGGGGGGCGTGATTTGCCAGTGATTGCCCGGCGGCAGCTCTGGGCGGGACACCTGGGGCTCGCAGCCGAGAAGGCGACGGCAGCGGGCTCCGTCGTTACTGCTGAAGGATGGTAGATGCGTGGGCTGAAGTTTCTGCTGGACTGGACTGTTGTTGCAAAAGCATCGGAAAGTGACTGGGCTGCAGCGCGGAGACCTGCGGGCTCGTGCCCGTCTGATCAGGCTCGGATGAAGCCCGACACGCTGAGTCCTCCTGACAACTGATTAATTTAATATCTTAAATAAAATAAATCTTAAAACACCCATGTTTGAGTCCAGATACAGCTGTGAGGCAGCTTTCTCCACAATGAACATAATTAAAACTAAATATCGTTTCAGGCTCATCAATGAGCACCTCCACATGCATATGAGAACCTGACTCCACCCAGACCAGATTTAAAGTCCTGACAGGAGAAATTAGAGCTCAGTTCTCTCACTGAACGACAGAAAGTGGGGGCATACGATTAAGGGGAAGAAAGACAAACTGCAAAACTGTTCAATTGCCAAGATGTGTTTATATTCATTTATTATAAAAATGTGTTGAGACAATTAAAGAAAAGGGGAAAATCAAACTGCTGGTAGAGAAATAAAATAAGATAGCATTTGAAAAATAAAATAAAATCAATTTTATTTTTAGAGAAAAAAATATGTGTAATTCAAGTTACACATGTTAAGTGGCAAATATTTTGAAATGTACTTTTTTTAATATAACAGTCAGATGCAGATGTTGATACAACTAGTATGAGGCTACTTGAATATATACACACACATAATATATATA
>NC_084599.1:47460575-47508112 GCF_033807715.1 Cololabis saira | reverse complement strand
TAAAAGTGATACGAGTCAAGGAGGCCGGTACCCTGTGGCAAGATATTGACCACAAACTCATAGAAAGTAACAAAGGAAAGCCAACTGCTCGTGAACTTAACTAAACAGACACATCAGATGCAGAATAAATGAACTGACCTTCAATCGAGGTTCCGGATAGATAATGCACAAGGACACAAAGGGAGGCTCCATTACAGGCTACCTGGACCAACTTCTTAAAAACGGAGCTGGAGTTAACTGAAGGAGCTGATTCATACATCCAACGCACCCACAGAGCTCTAAGAAAACCAGGCCAAGGTGGTGCTCCCAGATCAATAGTGAATTTTCACAATTTTGAAACCAATGGTCTTACAAAAAGTCTGGCAGAAGAGGGCGATACAGGTCGGGAACAAGAAAATCCAATTTGACCAAGACTGTCCCACTGAAATTGTCCAAAAACCTAACACATACCTTGATACCAAGAAGACACTAAAAAGAGAAAGGGATTTGTTTTCAGAGCCTATACACAAAAATATGGATGCACTCGAGTGACGGCGGTAAGAGCTATGATAACATGAAGGACGCTACCCACTATATGAAAACAAGGGGATTAACCATGGAAGAACCAAGCAAGGACGCAGAGCTAGCGGAGGAGAGGATCCACGGTGCCGTGGGATGGCAGATCAAGGTATGAAGCAGCGGCAGAACGAGGGAAGGATAAGTTACAAGGATACCAAAGCACGCTGGACACTTAATATCTTATCATCAAGGAGGTAAAAAGGATAAAAGATTACATTGAAATATATCGACTCATTCTGGATTAATCAGACTATGAAAATGAAACTTCAACCCTTTGAGTTTATAAATACACCAAGGCTTCATTTTTTTTAGTTCATGTGATACTACCAGCTGGGTGAGTCAAATTTTGGACATGTCTAGATGGGGTTCGACACCGTTTAACGGGTCTAACCCTGGGTCTAGGGACGGGCCCTTACAGGGTAGGATTTCCCATCGACCCACCGACAGGGAATTAGGGGAGAAAAGGACAAACCCCAAATGGAAGGGTTAGGGTTAGGTCTATGTTTTTGTTCATGTCCTTCCTAGCTGCTTGGGAAAACAAATGTAAACAGTGAAGCAATATGGTATCTAATGGCCTGATAATAGTGTTGTTGAATGGTTTAAATGTGCCTAACAAGAGGGATGAAATAAAAAAAAAAAACCTGTCATTTTATAGGAGACCCACCTGTCTCGGTCAGAGCATAAATATTTAAAAAGCTTGATATTAGAAATGCAATATAGTGCTTACACACAAGGATGTAGAATGGGGATCATCAAATGAATTCCAAAATCAACTAAATTTGTTTGTGAAAAGGAAATTAGCAATAAAGAGGGAAGATTCAATTTTTCAATTCAATTCAATTCAATTTTATTTATATAGCGTCTAATACAACAGAGTTGTCTCTAGACGCTTTACAGAGACCCATACCCAGAACATGACCCCCGAGCAGATATTACATAAACAATGGCAGGTAAAAAACTCCCCTAGTGGGAGAAAAACCTTAAGCCAAACAGTGGCAAGGAAAAACTCCCCTTTAGGAGGGAAGAAACCTTGAGCAGGACCAGGCTCATCAGGGGGGACCCTCCTGCCGAGGGCCAGACTGGTGGGTCAGGGACGGCAACAGCACAGCAGGCAGGTGGAAGCAGCAACGGGATGACCGGGGGTGGGGACCGCAGGCCAGCACACAGCTCCCGAAGCTCCGGCCCAATCAGCAAGTCCCAGGTTGGGGTGCAGGGTCAGGAAAAGACTTGTGCTCCGTAATGCAAGCTACAAGCCACCCACGGCCACCTGCAGGACAAAAGAGAGAAAAGGGAGGAGAAGGGGGAGGCAGCAACGGGATGACCAGGGGTGGGGACCGCAGGCCAGCACACAGCTCCCGAAGCTCCGGCCCAATCAGCAAGTCCCAGGTTGGGGTGCAGGGTCAGGGAAAGACTTGTGCTCCGTAATGCAAGCTACAAGCCACCCACGACCACCTGCAGGTTCCGGTGTCCGGCAAAGGATGCTGCAACATGGACAAAAGAGAGAAAAGGGAGGAGAAGGGGGGGCCAGCACAAGAAACTACAGGAGCGACTCTGACACACTAAAGTTTACACTACCTAGAGATTTACCAACACCAGCTAGAGGTTTACTAAACACTAACTATAGGCTTTACTAAACAGAAAGGTTTTAAGTTTAGTTTTAAAGGTGGAGGTGGAGTCAGCCTCCTTAACCCAGATTGGAAGTTGGTTCCAAAGTAATGGTGCCTGATAGCAGAACGCCCGCCCTCCAAATCTACATTTAGATACTCTAGGAACTACGAGTAAACCTGCACTCTGAGAACGGAGAGCTCTGACAGGAACATAAGGCACTATCAGGTCTTGCAAATAATGCGGAGCTAAGCCGTTTTGGGCTTTATACGCAAGTAATAAAATTTTAAATTGGATTCTGAATTTTACGGGTAACCAATGGAGCGACGCTAACACTGGAGAGACGTGGTCTCTCCTGCTAATTCCTGTCAGTACTCGTGCTGCTGCATTTTGGATCAGCTGGAGCCTATTCAGCAAATTACTTGGACATCCTGCTAACAACACATTACAGTAATCTAGTCTAGAAGATACAAACGCATGAACTAGTTTTTCTGCATCACTCTGTGAGAGGATTTTCCTAATCTTTGCAATATTACGGAGATGGAAAAAGGCTATTTTACAAACCTGATTGACATATGGTTTAAACGACAAATCCTGATCGAAAATAACACCAAGATTTCTCACAGTTGCACTGGAAGCCATCGCAACACCATCTAATCCCTTCCTAAGATGCTCTGGACCAAGAATGATAACCTCTGTTTTATCTGAATTTAGAAGCAGGAAATTTCTGGACATCCAGTCCTTGATGTCCCTAAGACATGCCTGAAGTTTAACTAACGGTTCTGTTTCATCCGGCTTCATAGACAAATAGAGCTGCGTATCATCAGCATAACAATGAAAGTGTATGCCGTGATTCTGGATTATACTTCCCAACGGCTGCATGTATAAACTGAACAAGATTGGCCCTAGCACTGAACCCTGCGGAACACCATAACAGACCCTTGACTGTTCTGAAGAAACCTCATGTACATGAACAAACTGGAACCTGTCAGATAGATATGATTTAAACCAACATAGAGCTGTCCCTTTAATCCCAACAACATGCTCTAACCTGTGCAGTAAAATGCCATGATCTATAGTGTCAAAAGCAGCACTGAGGTCCAGTAGAACCAGTATGGACACTAATCCCTTATCTGAGGCCATAAGGAGGTCATTCGTGACTCGAACAAGTGCTGTCTCTGTGCTATGATGCATTCTGAACCCTGACTGAAAGACTTCAAACAGATCATTTCTATACAAATAGTCACATAACTGGCTTGAAACTGCCTTTTCCAGAATTTTAGACACAAATGGAAGGTTGGAAATTGGTCTATAATTAGCTAAGGTGTCTGGGTCAAGAGAAGTTTTTTTAAGTAAAGGTTTAATTACTGCGACTTTGAAAACCTGTGGTACATATCCTAAACTTAGGGATAGGTTAATTTGGTCCAGTATTGTCGTACCAATAAGAGAAAAAACATGTTTGAATAGACGAGTCGGGATGGGGTCTAACATACATGTGGTTGACTTAGCTCTATTAACGAGTGAAGTCAGCTCAGGGAGGTCTATAGGATCAAAACAGTCTAGAGACAAGTCAGAGCCTAGGGAAGTCGCTAAAGCTGAAGAAACACCTACAACCGGCTGGTTGATTTCTTCTCTAATTCTCGCGATTTTACTGTTGAAGAAGCCCATAAAGTCCTCACTACTGAGAGCTGCAGGAATGCACGGCTCAACAGAGTTGTGACTCTTTGTCAGCCTGGCTACAGTGCTGAACAGAAAACGTGGGTTACTTTTGTTATCCTCTATCAGCGTTGAATAATAAGCTGTTCTGGCTTTGCGAATGGCTTTTTTATATACTATTAGAATATCTTTCCATTCACGATGAGAGTCTACAGACCTACAAGAGTACCACTTCCTTTCCATTTTACGCACGTTTTGTTTCAACATGCGGATATCTGAATTGTACCAGGGAGTTAAGCTCCTGTGGCTAGAAACCCTCCTTTTCAAAGGAGCAACTTCATCTAAAGCTGAATGCAACAAGATGCATATTGAGAGGAAAATTGGAAAATGAATCTTTTATGTTGATAAATGTCTACTCACCCCAAGAAGGTGATACACTTTAAAACTTTGTTTAATGTTATAGCAGCAGAGAAAGTGGGTATTTTAATTTGTGCGGGGGGGTTGAGGTTGTTCCAGGAAAGTTAAAAGCTAAGATCACACTACTTAAAAATATAAAAAGCATATCTGAAACTCTCTGCAATAAGCAAATACTAAATGAAGAGAAATGATATTATTGGATGAATAAGGAAGATATTGGATGAATAGGGAAAGATGCGTATTTGAGACAAAATTATTATGAGATTGGCCCCAGAGCAACAAAACTCTTAGCAAAACATATACGAAAACAGCAAGTAATAAGTACCATACAGAAAATCAGGGATCCACATAGCAATGAGATAATACATGAACCGGATGGTATAGAGAAAATATTTCAGAAGTTCTATGAAAATGTATACACACAACCACTTGCTGCAAATGAGGAAGTAGTGAGAACTTTTTTTTTTTTTTTTTGTTTTTTTTTGTTTAAATCAAAGATTTATCATCAATTGGCGTTTTGCAAAATGAAAGACTGACGACAGAAATTACAAGGAAGGAGATTATCAAAGTAACAAAGTCATTGAAAAACATTAAATCTCCAGGGAGCAATGGCTATCCTGCGGAATGGTACAAGGTGTTTAAGGAAGAGTTGTTACCGGTACTTCAGGCCTCTTATTTGGACTCTTGCAGAAAAAGATACCACCAACGTTGGCAGAAGCAATTCTTTGAATCATACCAAAACCAGGCAAAGATATGGAAATATGTTAAAGGTCTAGACCATCCTTACAGTGTGGCAGGACTTTCCATTCTTCATCTACCATCCTTACAGTGTGGTTGGGCATTGGCCAAGGACCATTGAAGTTGATTTATTTTATTTTTGGGGAAGACAATTTATTTAGGGTGCACCCAGTTTAAAGGACGCGTTAAGAGAACAAAACTGAATGACGGCAAACTGTTTATTTTCTGTGTTTAATACAGTGGATTTTTTAAAACTTACCTGCATGTTCTTTTTACTCATTGTGGTGTCCAATCCCTTCTCATTACTCCTACTTGTGAATCGAGAAAGTTATGGTCCAGTGTGCACTTACCTGCCAGGTCGGTTACATAAAAGATCAAACATTGAACAATCACTGCAAATGTGAAACTTTTTATCAACATTGTTCAGCATGATTTGTCCTCCAGCACAGGTGGGGTGGTGGGCGTCTGGGTTAGGGTTGGGGGAGGAGTCTGTCACAGGTGAATGAAAAGACAAGCATGTTACACACAATATGACAAACCATCTAAAACTGAATGTAATATCTACAGATATTTTTTCTACCTTGATACATTCCACTGAATTCCACAGTGTAGGTACCAGCTGAGTGTCAACATCCACGGACAGATCCACCTTCTTCCTCTTGGCAGCCTCAGTACGCCGTCCCTTACGAGGCATCCTTGCAGGTCCCAGCTTGCTGGAAAAAAAGACTAATAAAAGACAGAAATATGACCTACCTTTCTGCTGAATCAAAGTTGTCAGTGGTGTGTTAGAGTTAAAGAATGAATGAAGGCAGTGAGGTGATATTACCCGTCAATGTGGTGAACAGATGAATATAAGTCCTCAGGGTCGGGTCTCTCTCTGGATCAAAGTTTGCAGGAAAACTCTGGAAACCAAATCTCAGTGTCAAGCTGTAAAAGTATACACAATATAAATAGTTAATTTTGAAAAGACAATTACTTTGAACATTTTGCTAATAAAGTAGATATTCCAATTTGACAAAATCCTCAAGTATAAAAAGTTATGCTTTTATAGCTTACATGACGGATTAAGTTTGTTGTGAATTCGTGACATCCGTACACAATGACTCATTTTCATTCCAGCAGTAATGCAATTTTGTGTAGTTTCAGATTTTTGTTGTTTACATATAGCCATACATTTGTGAATGTAACCACGTGTAAGTTATTTACAATTGTCTGCACTTTTCTAGAGGGATTTTTCTACACCAGGGGCATCATGTAAAAAGAGGGCGGCGCAATAAAAACGTAAGGACGCCACTTTCTACGTTCATGGTCGGATGTTCAAAAAGTGACTTGAACGTGAAAAGTTGCGGCCGTTCACACATCAACGCTGGCGTTCGCATATTTGAGGTTTGGTCCGTTGGCGACGCCCACTGGTGATGCAGTGAAGTCCAGAATATGAGGAAACGTGACGTCATAAATAAGTTCACGACACGACAGTGCCCACATCCACAGATAAGTTACACACGAGTGGAACTGTAAAAATCTCACAATCAATCAACCACAGGAACATATGAGGGTAGGAACCTTTTTTTCCCCCTCTTTTCAAACTCAGAGGTTCCAGCAATAACAGGCCAGAAGCCAATGAGCCAGTTTTCTCATCATTGTATGAAGCATTTAATTTTTTTTAATTATAAAAAAAAAAAAAAAAAAAAGACCTGGACCGTTTTTTTTGGACCGGTCTCCCCTCCCGGTGACGGAGGCCGAGAGCTGGACCGGTCTCCCCTCCCGGTGATGGAGGCCGAGAGCTGGACCGGTCTCTCCTCCCGGTGACGGAGGCCGAGAGCTGGACCGGTCTCTCCTCCCGGTGACGGAGGCCGAGAGCTGGACCGGTCTCTCCTCCCGGTGACGGAGGCCGAGAGCTGGACCGGTCTCTCCTCCCGGTGACGGAGGCCGAGAGCTGGACCGGTCTCTCCTCCCGGTGACGGAGGCCGAGAGCTGGACCGGTCTCTCCTCCCGGTGACGGAGGCCGAGACCTAAATGTGTCTCTCCTCCCGGTGACGGAGGCCGAGAGCTGGACCGGTCTCCCCTCCCGGTGACGGAGGCCGAGAGCTGGACCGGTCTCTCCTCCCGGTGACGGAGGCCGAGAGCTGGACCGGTCTCTCCTCCCGGTGACGGAGGCCGAGAGCTGGACCGGTCTCTCCTCCCGGTGACGGAGGCCGAGAGCTGGACCGGTCTCTCCTCCCGGTGACGGAGGCCGAGAGCTGGACCGGTCTCTCCTCCCGGTGACGGAGGCCGAGACCTAAACGAGTCTCTCCTCCCGGTGACGGAGGCCGAGACCTAAACGAGTCTCTCCTCCCGGTGACGGAGGCCGAGACCTAAACGAGTCTCTCCTCCCGGTGACGGAGGCCGAGACCTGGAGCGGTCTCTCCTCCCGGTGACGGAGGCCGAGACCTAAACGAGTCTCTCCTCCCGGTGACGGAGGCCGAGACCTGGAGCGGTCTCTCCTCCCGGTGACGGAGGCCGAGACCTAGACGGGTCTCTCCTCCCGGTGACGGAGGCCGAGACCTAAACGGGTCTCTCCTCCCGGTGACGGAGGTCGAAACCAGAAATCAGAAGAAAACGTACCAAATAAATTATTTTTCCAGCCTCAACTTCTGACAGGATTGTTTCCAGCTGACGACTGATGTTTCTTTAAATTTGTTTTACTTGTTTTTCCAAGTTCCTTGTCAGGATGAGCAGTTTTTACTGGATGTTTATCTTCATTATCATATTCAAATATTTCTACTTGAGGGCGGAGACCGGTGGAGTGTTGTGCTCCCGCATGTCGCTCGATTCCAAGTTTGTGATATTCAAACAAATGTACATGGATTTGGGCGACCGCACAGTTTCGAACATCTGAATTTCTCTTTGCGTACACAAGAATTTTACGCACGGATTCACGTTGAAATCCACGCACTCTTTGTACATAAGGCCCAGGTGATGACGCCAGCAGTACTGATGACATCAGCAGTACTGATGAGAGCAGCAGGGATGAGTAAGAGGGAAAATCATGAACTAAACTAAACCCCTAAGTAAGGCTGTTTCAAGTGGTGGATTAAAACATTGACTGGTTTGTTTAATTTTGATACATTTGCCAAAAAATAGTCTTAAAAATAATTTTAATGCAGAAACATTTTACAAACATACACATGAAAATTTACAAAATACTAAAATATAAATAATTAAATTATTTTTAGTGTTATCTAATCTGTGTTTTGGTAGTGACTAATATACATATTTCACAACCATTCCGACTCTGAATTAATATTAATCAGGATTAATTAGGACTGGTGCTAACTGGGTTAGCTGTTCATCGTGGATTATTATATGTCAGATATTTAGTCTATCAGCCTCAAACTATGCGGACGGTGTAAAACAACAACATACAGTCTATAGAACCTCCTATAGCACCACCTGACTTTGTTGGAATTGGGGTTAGACAGTTTTTTGACCCGAAACAACCATAAAATATTACACTAGGTGAAGTAGCTAAAGCTAGCTACTTCCTGTTGAACACAGCCGATTAAAATCACCAAAAGTTGATGAAACCTCAGAAACCAAATGGTACGGTTATACCGAACCATTTTCAGGTGACAGTTTTACAGGATAAAACAATAAGAAATAAACTTAACAGAATAAAGTAGGTCTGCTCACCTCTACCGGGAGTTCAGAGTGATGCTAGGATGGGGAACAGGGACAGGTGCAGCGGACCAATCAGATGCTAGGATGGGGGACGGGGACAGGTGGAGCGGACCAATCAGATGTCAGGATGGGGACAGGTGCAGCGGACCAATCAGATGCTAGGATGGGGACAGGTGCAGCAGACCAATCAGATGTCAGGATGAGTTTCCAGGTAATGATAGGTGGATTCATGTTAAGAGGTCTCACTCCTGCATCAGCACCACCGGTGCCGGATGCATTTAAAATAAGATGGAAGTGAGCCCTCTTCTCAGTCATGCAGCCGCTTCCTTTGAGTGCAGCCACAGATTTAATAATTGTTATCAGGTTCACCATTAGCTGGTACTCACATATCTCACCGATTCCTCCTGGGGTCCACACAAAAACATAAGTGAAATAAATGCATGTTAAGGTTCTTGGTATTCCTAACTGTAACTTTCAAAGTAAAACACCCAGTGGCAGGCGGTGTATTTCACACTTTGGCCTTCAGTGGTGTCCAACTCGGTCAATAAATACCTTTCATTATGCAGCATTCATTACACCAAGACTGGAGAGAAGTTAGAAACACACTTAAGCACTACCAGGCATTGCATCATCACAGTTGTGTACAAAATGTTCCATCATCCGGTGCATTAAAAAACACACACACACACACCGACAAACCTGCGTCAGCAATTAAAACATATCTGGTATGCTACCGTCAAAACTTAAGGGTCTTTAAAAATCTTTCAAAAAAGTTTTATTAAAACAAGTAAAAAAACTAAGCAAGCTTTAACAAGACTGTACTTAGGTAAAAAAGAATCTTGGTGCCAAAACGTGACGTATCACGGCTTTGTGACCTGTTGCCTTGAGTACGACCACACTGCTGCGCCAGATTTACTTACACTGCAGAAGGCCAAGATTTTTTTAAATAAGTCTGGATAAAACCAGCTTAAGGAAAATAAAACATATCAAAATTTGTAAAGATATCCTAAGAAATGGGAATGATAGACATATGGAGGAGTCTCCACCCTCTTGAGAAGGACTACACACATTCAGCAACACAAAGTATGCTCCAGAATTTTATATATATATATATATATATATATATATATATATATATAGTCCTTCTCAGGAGGGTGGAGACTCCTCCATATGTCTATCATTCCCATTTCTTATATATGGGATAGATACAGAATAGGATCGGAGGGGCGGATATATCAGATCATATGACCTTGTTTTTAAAGATACATATGAATGCCAGGAAAAAACAGACATACTAAATGGGATACTAAATAATAAAGATTTTGTAGAAGAATTAAAAAGAGATCAGGCAATACATAGAGAACAACAAGGAGAAGTTGATGGGCATATTGTATGGGACGCCTTGAAAGCTGTTCGAGGAAAGGTAATAGCCAAGATCACACTATTTAAAAACATAAGCATATCTGAACAACTCTGTAATATTGCTTTAATTAGAGCAACAATACCAGAGGACAAACAAATAGTATATGAAAAATGTAAGGACACTAAAAAGAAGATAAATTAAATATCATTGGATGAATAAAAGACACCATGCAGAGACCCCACTTGAGATCATTGAAGATCCAGTGGAAATTCAGCCCCCCCATACACAAAGTAATATCCAAGCTGCTGCCCCGAACTTTGCCAGTCTGGCCTCTTACAAACCCCAGACTGCCATCAAAGTTGGGATTTTCTCTGGCCAAGAGAAGAAGCGGGACGTTCCTATTGCCTTCAGATCAAATCAGCACACCAGAAACAAAATTACTATGAGATTGGCCCCAGACCAATAAAACTGAGAAAAAACTTATACGAAAACAGCAAGTAATAAGTACCATACAGAAAATTAGGGATCCCCATACCAATGACATAGTACATGAACCAGATGGTATAGAGAAAATATTTCAGAAGTTTTATGAAAATTTATACACAACTACTTGCTGCAAATGAGGAAGTACTGAGGAGATTATCAAAGCAATAAATGCATTGAAAAAGAATAAATCTCCATGGAGCGATGGCTATCCTGCGGAATGGTACAAGGTGTTTAAGGAAGAGTCATTACCGGTACTTCAGCCCTCTTAAAGAGAAAAAAAAAAAACAAAAAAAAAACAACAGATACCAACGTGGGAAGAAGTCATTATTTCAATCATACCAAGGAAAATAAATCAAAATTTGTAAAGATATCCGTAGAAGAAATGGGAATGATAGACATATGGAGGAATCTCCACCCTCTTGAAAAGGACTACACAGTATACGGCAACACAAAGTGACTCTAGAATACCTTTTTTTTTTAAATATGGGGGATAGATACAGAGCGATAGAGTATAAGATTGGAGGGGTGGATATATCAGATCATAATACCTTGTTTTTAAAAATACATCTGAATGCCAGGAAAAAGACAGACAATCGGGAGACTAAATGTGGGGATACTAAATAAAGATTTTGTAGAAGAATTAAAAAGAGATCAGGCAATACATAGAGAACAACAAGGAGAAGTTGATCGGCATATTGTATGGGATGCCTTGAAAGCTGTTCGAGGAAAGGTAATAGCAAAGATCACACTATTTAAAAACATAAGCATATCTTAACAACTCTGCAATATTGCGGTAATTTGAGCAACAATACCAGAGGACAAACAAATAGTATATGAAAAATTTAAGGACACTAAAAAGATAAATTAAATATCATTGGATGAAGAAAAGACACCGTGCGGAGACCCCACTTGAGATCATTGAAGATCCAGCCCCCCATACACAAAGTAATATCCAAGCTGCTGCCCCGAACTTTGCCAGTCTGGCCTCTTACAAACACCAGATTGCACTCAAAGTTGGGATTTTCTCTGGCCAAGAGAAGAAACGGGACGTTCCACTTGCCTTCAGATCAAATCAGCACACCAGAAACAAAATTACTATGAGATTGGCCCCAGACCAACAAAACTCTGAGCAAAACGTATACGAAAACAGCAAGTAATAAGTACCATACAGAAAATTAGGGATCCACATATCAATGACATAGTACATGAACCAGATGGTATAGAGAAAATATTTCAGAAGTTCTATGAAAATGTATACACACAACCACTTGCTGCAAATGAGGAAGTACTGAGGAGATTATCAAAGCAATAAATGCATTGAAAAATAACTCCAGGAATCAATGGTTATCCTGGAGAATGGTACAAGGTATTTAAGGAAGAGTTGTTACCGGTACTTCGGCCCTCTTAAAGAAAAAAAAAATAAAAACAAAACTCAGATACCAACGTGGGAAGAAGCCATTATTTCAATCATACCAAGGAAAATAAATCAAAATTTGTAAAGATATCCGTAGAAGAAATGGGAATGATAGACATATGGAGGAATCTCCACCGTCTTGAAAAGGACTACACAGTATATGGCAACACAAAGTGACTCTAGAATATAATTTTTTTTTTTTTTTAAATATGGGGGATAGATACAGAGCGATTGAGTACAAGATTGGAGGGACGGATATATCAGATCATAATACCTTGTTTTTAAAAATACATCTGAATGCCAGGAAAAAGACAGACAATCGGGAGACTAAATAAAGATTTTGTAGAAGAATTAAAAAGAGATCGGGCAATACATAGAGAACAACAAGGAGAAGTTGATCGGCATATTGTATGGGATGCCTTGAAAGCTGTTCGAGGAAAGGTAATAGCCAAGATCACACTATTTAAAAACATAAGCATATCTGAACAACTCTGCAATAATTAGAGCAACAATACCAGAGGACAAACAAATAGTATATGAAAAATGTAAGGACACTAAAAGGAAGATAAATTAGATATCATTGGATGAAGAAAAGACACCGTGCAGAGACCCCACTTGAGATCATTGAAGATCCAGTGGAAATTCAGCCCCCCATACACAAAGTAATATCCAAGCTGCTGCCCCGAACTTTGCCAGTCTGGCCTCTTATAAACACCAGATTGCACTCAAAGTTGGGATTTTCTCTGGCCAAGAGAAGAAACGGGACGTTCCACTTGCCTTCAGATCAAATCAGCACACCAGAAACAAAATTACTATGAGATTGGCCCCAGACCAACAAAACTCTGAGCAAAACATATACGAAAACAGCAAGTAATAAGTAGCATACAGAAAATTAGGGATCCACATATCAATGACATAGTACATGAACCAGATGGTATAGAGAAAATATTTCAGAAGTTCTATGAAAATCTATACACACAACCACTTGCTGCAAATGAGGAAGTACTGAGGAGATTATCAAAGCAATAAATGCATTGAAAAATAACTCCAGGAATCAATGGTTATCCTGGAGAATGGTACAAGGTATTTAAGGAAGAGTTGTTACCCGTACTTCAGCCCTCTTAAAGAAAAAAAAAAAAAAAAAAACAGATACCAACGTGGGAAGAAGCCATTATTTCAATCATACCAAGGAAAATAAATCAAAATTTGCAAAGATATCCGTAGAAGAAATGGGAATGATAGACATATGGAGGAATCTCCACCCTCTTGAAAAGGACTACACAGTATACGGCAACACAAAGTACTCTAGAATAGACTTATTTTTTTTCTAAATATGGGGGATAGATACAGAGCGATCGAGTACAAGATTGGAGGGGCGGATATATCAGATCATAATACCTTGTTTTTAAAAATACATCTGAATGCCAGCAAAAATACAGACAATCGGGAGACTAAATAATAAAGATTTTGTAGAAGAATTAAAAAGAGATCGGGCAATAGATAGAGAACAACAAGGACAAGTTGATCGGCATATTGTATGGGACGTCTTGAAGGCTGTTCGAGGAAAGGTAATAGCCAAGATCACACTATTTAAAAACATAAGCATATCTGAACCACTCTGCAATATTGCGATAATTAGAGCAACAATACCAGAGGACAAACAAATACTATATATGAAACATTTAAGGACACTAAAAAGATAAATTAAATATCATTGGATGAAGAAAAGACACCGTGCGGAGACCCCACTTGAGATCATTGAAGATCCAGTGGAAATTCAGCCCCCCCATACACAAAGTAATATCCAAGCTGCTGCCCCGAACTTTGCCAGTCTGGCCTCTTACAAACACCAGATTGCACTCAAAGTTGGGATTTTCTCTGGCCAAGAGAAGAAACGGGACGTTCCACTTGCCTTCAGATCAAATCAGCACACCAGAAACAAAATTACTATGAGATTGGCCCCAGACCAACAAAACTCTGAGCAAAACGTATACGAAAACAGCAAGTAATAAGTACCATACAGAAAATTAGGGATCCACATATCAATGACATAGTACATGAACCAGATGGTATAGAGAAAATATTTCAGAAGTTCTATGAAAATGTATACACACAACCACTTGCTGCAAATGAGGAAGTACTGAGGAGATTATCAAAGCAATAAATGCATTGAAAAATAACTCCAGGAATCAATGGTTATCCTGGAGAATGGTACAAGGTATTTAAGGAAGAGTTGTTGACGGTACTTCAGGCCTCTTAATTGGACTCATTTCAATCATACCAAAACCAGGCAAAGAATCTCAATAAATATACATTATAAAACGTTGTATACATCAATCATCTCCAAATGAATAAATACCTTTATAGCAGATTTAATAGATAGAAGACCAAACTAGGTTCAAATTGGGTCGTAAAACAAAATATTTGAAGAACTCTACAAATAATTGGACAAGCGCAAACAGAGAAACGTAGCACTATATTGGTATATTGTTAAGTTATAAAAAGGCTTGTTTTTTTTTAGATACCCTGGGATTCTGGATTTGGAGTCTATTCTCTCCCTGAGGAGGGGGATGGTGAGCCACCCATGTGAGTGTCTGGATTGAGGGGCCTTTCCCTTCATCTACCATCCTTACAGTGTGGTTGGCCATTGGCCAAGGACTTCCATGGACCATTGAAGTTGAATACATTTTAGGGGAAGACAAGTTATTTTATTTCAGTTTAGAAAGACATGTTAGAGAACAAAACTGAATGCTGGCAAACTGTTTATTTTCTGTGTGTGTTTACTACAGTGGATTTGCTAAAACTTACATGCATGTTCCTTTTACTCATTGTGGTGTCCAATCCCGTCTCATTATTCCTACTTGCGAATCTAGAAAATTCTGGTCCAGTGTGCACTTACCTGGTAGGTGGGTTACATAAACATCAAACCATCACTTTAAATGTGAAATTTTATGAACATTGTTCAGCATGATTTGATACACTTAACTGAAAAAGGTTCCCATTACAGATTAGTTATTTTAAAATTACCCGGCCAGGTGAAGGGCAGACCCGGAACTTCAACACACACACACACACACACACACACACACACACACACACAAACTAAACGAAACTTTGAAAAACTGGACAATCTGAAATTGACTACATTTAACATCCTACTGGAATACTGTATTGGCCCGAATATAAGACTGTTTTTTGCATTGAAATAACACTGAAAAAGTGGGGGTCGTCTTCCATTCGGGGTCTAGATATTATACCCATCACAACACTAGATGGTGCCAGATTTCTTTAAAGTGAATGCTGAACTTAACTCCACAGGCCAAAGCCAACCCTTGTCATGCAGAATAAAAATAGCGGTAGCAAAAAGAATTATAAAAAAAAAAAAAAAAAAAAAAATAGTGGTAGCAGTAAGAACAATAACAATAATAAAAAACAGAAAATGGAGAAACGTAGTGACAATCTGGAGAAAAGTGAGTTGAATATTGGCCTGGTAAACTGGCAGCTGAGGATGTTATGATGCAAACTTAAAGATGATTTGAATGAGGCAAAACATGCTTTTTCTCTCGAATATATTGTTATAATCCTTTTTTTCACATGAACTGTAATTATTTTCTGTATATAAATTGAACTTGGTGTTCAAAAAGTCCCTTTTCAAACTTGTGTCTTGAAAAAGAGGAGGGTCATCTTATATTCAGGCCAATACGGTTGTTGGAGTAAGTACGATCAACATGGCACAAACAGACCTATGACTGTGTGTGTGTGTGCGCACACACACACACACACACACACACACACACACACACACACACACACACACACACACACGTGAAGCTGCTGGCTGGGAACAGGCTTACAACAATAACCAACTATGCTAGACTACATGTCCCACAAATTACTGCTGATATGAAACACGCATGGAATTATATTGAGGCCGGTAACATTATGGTTTTGTTTTTTTCGTTGTGGGACAAATTTATTATTGTAACAGGCCTAGCGGGGAACATTTTTCAGCAACGGTTGATCTGGTGGGGACAGAGCAGGAAAAGCCTTACAGACCCCTGTAGTTCACAGGGGGAAACCCTGTACACCATATCCACACGCACACAACATTAAGTCTGCAGCAAAACCCACCAGCACAGGTGGGGGAGTCTGTCACAGGTGACTGAAAAGACAAGCAGGTTACGCACAATACTATGACAAACTATCTAAAACTGAAAACACCTACAGATATTTTTCTACCTTGATACATTTCCCTTAATTCCACAGTGTAGGTACCAGCTGAGTGTCAACATCCACGGACAGATCCACCTTCTTCCTCTTGGCAGCCTCATCACGCCGTCCCTTACGAGGCATCCTGGCAGGTCCCAGCTTGCTGGAAAAAGACCAAGAAAAGTCAGAAACAGCCAAAAGTATGAACTACCTTTCTGCTAAATAAAAGTTGTCATTGGTGTGTTAGTGTTAATGAATGAAGGCAATGGGGTGATTTTACCTGTCAATGTGGTGTACAGATGAATATAAATCCTCAGGGTTGGTTCTGTGGATCAAAGTTTGCAGCAAAAACTCTGGAAACCAAATCTCAGTGTCAAGCTGTAAAAGGAGGCCAAATATAAATAGTTAATTTTGGAAAGACGATTGAAACGTTTTGCTAATAAAGTAGAGATTCCAATTTGACAAAACCCTCCAATATAAAAAGTCATGCTTTTACAGTTTACATATTTGAATAAGCTTCATGTGACGAATAATTTGAGTTATATGAAGATTTAAGTTTGTTGTGAAATCCATACATAACGACTCATTTTCATTCCACCAGTGATAATGCCATCATTTTATGTAGTTTAAGGTTTTTGTTTACATATAGCCATACATTTGTGAATGTAACCACGTGTACAGGAAGTGTAAGTTATGTACAATTGTCTGCACTTTTCTAGACAGATTTTTCTACATCAGGGGCCTCATGTACAAAGATTGCAGCACCACTTTCTACGCTCACGGTCGGATGTTCAAAAAGTGACTTGAACGTGAAAAGTTGCGGTCGTTCACACATCAAGGCTGGGGTTCGCACATATCTGAGGTTTGGTCCATTGGTGACGCCGACTGGTGATGCAGTGAAGTCCAGAATATGAGGAAACGTGACATCAATAAGTTCACGACACGACAGTCCCCACATCACCAGATAAGTTACACACGAGTGGAACTGCAACAATCTCACAATCAACCACAGGAACATATGAAGGTCAATCACCATCATGGAACCTGACAATAACAACGGCAGCCTTTGCTCGGTTAAAAGAACCTGCTGATGCAGGATCAGTAGAGAGTCTTCAGGGACCACGTAGACCTGCTGGTCCAGGATCTGGATCATCAGCTGGTTCAGGTACCAAGAGGATCCTTCTAGATTTCTGCCCTGAACTGAACCAGCTGCTCCGGTTCAAACCAACATGATGGATCCAGCTGGAGCTGCTACAGGTCGGACATCTCAGTCGCCATGACGACTGTATGGGACGACTACTCGAGATAAAATCCAGATTCTTAAAATCCTTGCGGAGGCCGGGACCTGGACCGGTCTCTTCTCCCGGTGACGGAGGCCGAGACCTGGACCGGTCTCTCCTCCCGGTGACGGATGGAACACAAATCGAAGAACTATGATACCCATAATGCAATGCAGCCAACACAACTCCAGCAAGTCAGTTCTTTTACAGCTTAAATCGAGAGCGGTCTCTCCTCCCGGTGACGGAGGCCGAGAGCTAAACGAGTCTCTCCTCCCGGTGACGGAGGCCGAGAGCTAAACCGGTCTCTCCTCCCGGTGACGGAGGCCGAGACCTGGACCGGTCTCTCCTCCCGGTGACGGAGGCCGAGACCCGGACCGGTCTCTCCTCCCGGTGACGGAGGCCGAGACCCGGACCGGTCTCTCCTCCCGGTGACGGAGGCCGAGACCCGGACCGGTCTCTCCTCCCGGTGACGGAGGCCGAGACCCGGACCGGTCTCTCCTCCCGGTGACGGAGGCCGAGAGCTAAACGGGTCTCTCCTCCCGGTGACGGAGGCCGAGAGCTAAACGGGTCTCTCCTCCCGGTGACGGAGGCCGAGAGCTAAACGGGTCTCTCCTCCCGGTGACAGAGGCCGAGAGCTAAACGGGTCTCTCCTCCCGGTGACGGAGGCCGAGACCCGGACCGGTCTCTCTTCCCAGTGACGGAGGCCGAGACCCGGACAGGTCTCTCCTCCCGGTGACGGAGGCCGAGACCTAAACGGGTCTCTCCTCCCGGTGACGGAGGCCGAGACGGGTCTTTCCTCCCGGTGACGGAGGCCGAGACCTGGACCGGTCTCTCCTCCCGGTGACGGAGGCCGAGACCCGGACAGGTCTCTCCTCCCGGTTACGGAGGCCGAGACCTAAACGGGTCTCTCCTCCCGGTGACGGAGGCCGAGACGGGTCTTTCCTCCCGGTGACGGAGGCCGAGACCTAAACCGGTCTCTCCTCCCGGTGACGGAGGCCGAGACCTAAACGGGTCTCTCCTCCCGGTGACGGAGGCCGAGACCTGGACCGGTCTCTCCTCCCGGTGACGGAGGCCGAGACCCGGACAGGTCTCTCCTCCCGGTGACGGAGGCCGAGACCTAAACGGGTCTCTCCTCCCGGTGACGGAGGCCGAGACGGGTCTTTCCTCCCGGTGACGGAGGCCGAGACCTAAACCGGTCTCTCCTCCCGGTGACGGAGGCCGAGACCTGGACCGGTCTCTCCTCCCGGTGACGGAGGCCGAGACCCGGAGCGGTCTCTCCTCCCGGTGACGGAGGCCGAGACCCGGACCGGTCTCTCCTCCCGGTGACGGAGGCCGAGACCCGGACCGGTCTCTCCTCCCGGTGACGGAGGCCGAGACCCGGACCGGTCTCTCCTCCCGGTGACGGAGGCCGAGACCCGGACAGGTCTCTCCTCCCGGTGACGGAGGCCGAGACCCGGACAGGTCTCTCCTCCCGGTGACGGAGGCCGAGACCTAAACGGGTCTCTCCTCCCGGTGACGGAGGCCGAGACGGGTCTTTCCTCCCGGTGACGGAGGCCGAGACCTGGACCGGTCTCTCCTCCCGGTGACGGAGGCCGAGACCTAAACGGGTCTCTCCTCCCGGTGACGGAGGCCGAGACGGGTCTTTCCTCCCGGTGACGGAGGCCGAGACCCGGACAGGTCTCTCCTCCCGGTTACGGAGGCCGAGACCTAAACGGGTCTCTCCTCCCGGTGACGGAGGCCGAGACGGGTCTTTCCTCCCGGTGACGGAGGCCGAGACCTAAACCGGTCTCTCCTCCCGGTGACGGAGGCCGAGACCCGGACCGGTCTCTCCTCCCGGTGACGGAGGCCGAGACCCGGAGCGGTCTCTCCTCCCGGTGACGGAGGCCGAGACCCGGACCGGTCTCTCCTCCCGGTGACGGAGGCCGAGACCCGGACAGGTCTCTCCTCCCGGTGACGGAGGCCGAGACCTAAACGGGTCTCTCCTCCCGGTGACGGAGGCCGAGACCTAAACGGGTCTCTCCTCCCGGTGACGGAGGCCGAGACGGGTCTTTCCTCCCGGTGACGGAGGCCGAGACCTAAACGGGTCTCTCCTCCCGGTGACGGAGGCCGAGACCCGGACCGGTCTCTCCTCCCGGTGACGGAGGCCGAGACCCAGACCGGTCTCTCCTCCCGGTGACGGAGGCCGAGACCTAAACGGGTCTCTCCTCCCGGTGACGGAGGCCGAGACGGGTCTTTCCTCCCGGTGACGGAGGCCGAGACCTAAACGGGTCTCTCCTCCCGGTGACGGAGGCCGAGACCCGGACCGGTCTCTCCTCCCGGTGACGGAGGCCGAGACCCGGACCGGTCTCTCCTCCCGGTGACGGAGGCCGAGACCCGGACCGGTCTCTCCTCCCGGTGACGGAGGCCGAGACCCGGACCGGTCTCTCCTCCCGGTGACGGAGGCCGAGAGCTAAACGGGTCTCTCCTCCCGGTGACGGAGGCCGACAGCTAAACGGGTCTCTCCTCCCGGTGACGGAGGCCGAGACCCGGACCGGTCTCTCCTCCCGGTGACAGAGGCCGAGACCCGGACCGGTCTCTCCTCCCGGTGACGGAGGCCGAGACCTAAACGGGTCTCTCCTCCCGGTGACGGAGGCCGAGACCTAAACGAGTCTCTCCTCCCGGTGACGGAGGCCGAGACCCGGACCGGTCTCTCCTCCCAGTGACGGAGGCCGAGAGCTAAACGGGTTTCTCCTCCCGGTGACGGAGGCCGAGACCCGGACAGGTCTCTCCTCCCGGTGACGGAGGCCGAGACCTAAACGGGTCTCTCCTCCCGGTGACGGAGGCCGAGACGGGTCTTTCCTCCCGGTGACGGAGGCCGAGACCTAAACCGGTCTCTCCTCCCGGTGACGGAGGCCGAGAGCTAAACGGGTCTCTCCTCCCGGTGACGGAGGCCGAGAGCTAAACGAGTCTCTCCTCCCGGTGACGGAGGCCGAGACCTGGACCGGTCTCTCCTCCCGGTGACGGAGGCCGAGACCTGGACCGGTCTCTCCTCCCGGTGACGGATGGAATGCAACACAAATCGAAGAACTATGATACCCATAATGCAATGCAGCCAACACAACTCCAGCAAGTCAGTTCTTTTACAGCTTAAATCAGAAGAAAAGGTGCCAAATAATTTATTTTTCCAGCCTCAACTTCTGACAGGAGAGTCTCCGGCTGACGACTGATGTTTAAATTTGTTTTACTTGTTTTTCCAAGTTCCTTGTCAGGATGAGCAGTTTTTACTGGATGTTTATCCTTATTATCATATTCAAATATTTCTACTTGAGGGCGGAGACGGGTGGAGTGTTGTGCTCCCGCATGTCACTCAATTCCACGTTGATTGTGATATCTAAAGAAATGTACATGGATTTGGGCGAAAGCACAGTTTTGAACATCTGAATTTCTTTTTGCGTACGCCATAATTTTACACACGGATTCACGTTGAAATCCATGCACTCTTTGTACATGAGGCCCAGGTGATGACGCCAGCAGTACTGATGACATCAGCAGTACTGATGACAGGAGCAGCAGGGATGAATAAGAGGGAAAATCATTAACTAAACTAAAAACTTAAGGCTGTTTCAAGTGGTGGACTAAACATTGACTGCTTTGTTTAATTTTGCCGATTAAAATCACCAAAAGTCGATGAAACCTCCGAAACCAAACGGTACCGTTATACCAAACCATTTTCAGATGACAGTTGGATGAAACAATACGAAATAAACTTAACAGAATAAAGTAGGTCTGCTCACCTCGACCGAGAGTTCAGAGTGATGCTAGGATGGGGGACGGGGACAGGTGCAGCGGACCAATCAGATGTTGAGAATGAGTTTCCAGGTAATGATTGGTTGATTCATGTGAAGAGGTCTCACTCCTGCATCAGCACCACCGGTGCCAGATGCATTTAAAATAAAATGACGGGGGTGAGCCCTCTTCTCAGTTATGCAGCCACAGGTTTAATAATTGTTATCAGGATCACCATTACCTGGTTCTGACATACCTCACCGATTCCTCCTGGAGTCCACACAAAACATAACAAGTGAATGGAAATGAATGCATGTTAAGGTTATTGGTATTCTTAACTGTAACTTTCAAAGTAAAAACACCCAGTGGCGGGCGGTGCATTTCACACTTCAGTGATGTCCAACTCAGTCAATAAATATTTCATTATGCAGCATTCATCACACCAGGACTGGAGAGAAGTTAGAAACACACTTAAGCACTACTAGGCATTGCTTCACCTCAGTTGTGTACAAAATGGACAATTATCCAGAACATTTTAGCAATCAAACCTGCATCAGCAATTAAAACATATCTGGTCAAACCTTAATAAAAGGGTCTTTAAAATTATCTTTCCAAAAGGTTTTATTAAATGACTAAAGAATAAGCAAGCTTTAACAAGACTGTACTTTGTGAAAAAACCTTCATGCCAAAATGTGACCAATCACGGCTTTCTGTGACCTGTTGCTCTGAGTGCAACCACACTGCTGCGCCAGATTATTTACTTATACTGCAGAAGGGCAAGATTTGTTTGTTCCATTTTCAGTACATTTGTCATTTAAGTTAGTTATTATGGATTTGATATGAACAAAATAAATAACATATTAAACGTGAAAAAAAAAAAAGTCTTTGCACTCACCAAAACGGCTGTGTCCTCCAAAAAAACTGATTTCAACACAATTGGTTTTCTATTGGAAATAAAGTGAATTTTTCAGCGAACTAAGGTATTTTAACTTACTGAACAACTGTGTGGAAATTGTCGACAACCATCTCAAGTAAAGTAGACATTACTGTCTGGAGGTGATGATGGGAAATCCCAAGTCCCTCCAGGCTGGAGGGTCTAGTGCAGCGGGACGTGCTGGTACCTGGTCCGGTGAGAGGAGGCTGGATCCAGCAGGCCGGATCAGGAGTCCGAGTCCACGGTGGAACCGAGTGGGTCCCGGCTGGACGTCTGAGTGACCTGTACACCTACCAACAGGTAATGTGGATCTTCTCTGGCTTTTTTCCACACCTGTACACCTACCAACAGGTAATGTGGATCTTCTCCGGCTTTATTTCACACCTGTACACCTACCAACAGGTAATGTGGATCTTCTCTGGCTTTATTTCACACCTGTACACCTACCAACAGGTAATGTGGATATTTTCCGGCTTTATGTCACACTCTGGACGCCCGGAAAGCTGCTTGGCTGTCGGCAGACACTCATCCAGCAACACGGAGCCTTCGACATCCAGCAGCATCTCCACCGGCTGCTCACACACTCCGGATGCATACGCACCATGGGGGCTCCGTCTATTTATCCAACCTAAATAAAATGTAATAAAAAAAAATGGAGGTAAATGATTTCTTGTTGCATTTCTGATGTTTCCTGAAAATTGTCCCCAGACCCCTCAGAGACTAACCGTCTTTCTGCGCCGGACCATCTGCTGCCGTCACAGGTGTGGGAGGTTGGTCTGATGAGGGGGTGTGGCCTGGCCGAGGGGGCGTGGTTAACCCCCCTTGGTTAGGTAGAGCAGAGAGGTGATAAGCAGACTGACAGCTGCCTCCCCACCACATCTCGATGCTCGTCTAAACTGATCCTTTTCAGCTCAGTTTAATGTCCCGCATCTCGAGCTGCTGGATCTGAGGAATGAGTGATGAATGTGGTGGTTACAGAGTAACGTTGATCAGCAGGTTATTATGCTGGTAGCTGCAAAACCATCAGACTAGATATCCCAGATAAACAGGAGATGGTTAGTAGCTGTGAACATGTAAGCAGCAATATTCTGATCTCTATAAACAGGAGATGGTTAGTAGCTGTGAACATGTAAGCAGCAATATTCTGATCTCTATAAACAGGAGATTGTTAGTAGCTGTCAACATGTAAGGAGCAATATTCTGATACCTATAAACATGGTTAGCAGCTGTGAACATGTAAGGAACAATATTCTGATACCTATAAACAGGAGATGGTTAGTAGCAATATTCTGATCTCTCCAGGACACTTACGTCCACACTGGCCAGGAAGAGAAGCTTGTTCTCCGGCTTACAGGAGCGACTGCCGCCATCATGTGAAGCTAAATATTGATCAGAACTGCTGCTGTCCGCGCTGACCGTCTATTGTTCCCTTCCTGGATCCAAGTTGGAACTTCTTAAAGTCCTCCATCACTAGCTCTGGAGGAGAGAGAGGATTAAACATTGATTAAAAGGAGCAAAGGGGTTGTGCAAACAGAATAACCTACACTGAGAAATATTTAGGACCAATTTATTGAATTAATGCATTAAGTGCATATAACATTTCCTTCCATTTGGATTACATAAAATCATAAACAGGCTAAAAAACTCAATGTGGTACATATCAATCATTTGATCGTAAATGAAACAAGAATGAGCTTTATGTAATACCAATAAACCCAACGTTTTAAGTACAAAATGACAATTTAAGTATTTGTCATTACATCCAATTTGTTTCAAATGCTTAACTAGTTTATATGAATTATTCCAGCATGTTTGAAATGCTTAAATACAGGCCTACGCACCAGTCCTAATTTAAATGAAATGAGTAAAATGTATTTGAAATGATAAACCAATGCAATATTTAAATCTGATATTTTTTCCCCCATTCAGGCTGCACCTATATCTATCTATAAGCTACAGTATTTAAAATAATCATACCATTTTGTTTAACATTTTATTTATTAGACTTCACATGGCAAGTGTGGTGGCAAAAATTGTTCGTTCAAAAAAAAAAAAAAAAAAAAAAAAAAAAGTTCAAAATTGAATGTCACGACACACTCAGCTGTCTTTCTGGAGTTTTAATGAAAAGAGAAAAAGTCAATGAATGGAGGATCACACAGTGTCAATCTGAACAGACGCTCAGTCAGCCAGTAATGCCCTAGCAATGTTTAAGCACACGCTATCTTATAGTGGCCAGGCTGGGAACAACTAGACAAAATATCACCCTGGCAACGAATGTCAGGCTCTGTGTCAAAGGAGCATTACCTCGCCGTCGGAATGTTCACTTGAAAACAGGATTTGTGCATTAGTGTTAAAGCATCGCAAAACTCAAAGACAGCATCACATCACACACACCATCACCTATATTCATCAAAACTACGCCTTATTCACATGTTGAAAAGAAAAGGAAATGCCGACATGTCTTGGCGTGCAAAACATACAAATAAATTTACTAACTTGTGCACGTTAACATTAAGGGAGTCCTTTGTTGTTAAATTGAACCTTTTCCAGAAAAGTTCAGATGGACAGCCTAATAAATGCAAACATTTTTTTTTTATATAACCAGGAAAAGAAACCCATTTAGATTAAAAATCTATTTTGCAAGGGTGTCCTGGCCAAGAGGCAGCACAAGATTTCAAATATTAAAATTTACAGGTGTAATATGAAATATTAAAGTCAAATGAAACAAAAAAATGGAAATCATTTAAAACAGTTACAAATAAGAGATGCTGTCTCAAGTGCACTCATTCTGGACTTAAAATCGCTCAGTCGAATAAGTTATGTTATTTTTAGATCCTTTTGAAGTTTGTTCCACGTATAAGGGGCAGAGTATGTGAATGCTCTTTTTCCTTGCTCTGTGCGCACACATGGAACAGAAAGCAATAAATGATCATTAGAGCGTAGTCCATAACGGTCAACACTCCTCAGTATAATTAGGTCACTGATGTAGAGTGGCAGTAGCCAAAGTATGAACATGTTTATATCCAACTTAAACAAAAAGCACTGCTGAGTAGGATTGCAAAGACCAGAAAATGACAAAATCCAAAACCCATACCTGAAACATGGAGGCAGGAACAGTACAGACCAGCAGGGAAGAGGGGAAAGACAAGGGAAAGACCAGACCAGATATACACAGAAAGCCTGACGAGACACAGGTGACGACAATCAGGGCAGACAGTAACAAGGGAAGTCAAGACAGAACTGAAACACAAGGACACAGACTTCCAAAATAAAACAGGAACAAAACACCAAAACCATGACAGATGGTATATATATATATATATATATATATATATATATATATATATATATATATATATATATATATATATATATATATATATATATATATATATATATATATATATATATAACAACTTTAAAAGCTTTTGTACAGTAATGATGGAGGAAACGTGACGATATGAAAGTAAATGATAAAAGGGAGGTAAGATTAAAAGGAAGAGAAAAGCACTGGTATATTATTGATCAGATGGGAAATCCCTGGCAGCAGATGTGTGGAGAAGATCAGCAGAGACCACAGAAACATCCAAACCTCCACAAACTGACACCCTCTCCCTGGATCATATTCCTTCTGCATTTCATGTGACAGAGGATTCAGACGTAGACCTGGATGATGAAGATCCAGTTTTTCTTCTGCTGTTTTCTCAGACTAAAGAAACGTGACACGTTCAGACTAGTCTTATGATTGGAAATTTTAACATTTCCACCTGGATGACAAATTCAGAGCATTTTATATATACAGCCAACAGTTAATAATGTCAAATAAAAATACTCAAACCGATGTTCAGAGTTTCAGAGTAACAATAGTGGAATTACATTCTTAAACAGGCTGTGATTGTGTTTCTGGTTTGGGTTTTTAAGGTGGATCTGAAATTGTAGCTCCAAGATCCAGATACTTCCTGTTCATCCCAGTTTACTGAAAAATCCTTCACTTCACCAAAGAGTGATGTGGAGATAAACATCAATGAATGGAAATGAATGTGGCTTAACATTTAAAATATATATTTACTCCTGGATTTTGGGAATGAAACCCCGATTTCATTTCAGTGTCAGCCGTTTAGTATTTATTTTATATCAGAACTGATATAATGTATTAATGATCACTTGTCTTTCTCCAGATGTGAATTTTCAGAATCTTTATCAGAAAGTGTGTTATGTTTCTTAGTTACTTTAATTTGAAATCCACACATAAGGATATCACTTCTGTCTGAGTATATCTGTACCGAGACTCTCAGAGATCATCACCCTCTGTGTTCGTGCAGAAGGAAAAGTGTAATGTGCGCTATCATGTTGTTCTCAAGCTTGCCTGGACATTGAGTGGTTAATCTGCCTAAATATACTGCGTTTATGTGCATGTTGAATACTTCTGTGTTAGTTTAGTAGTTAATTAAGTTAATCAGCTCTCCTTGCAGTGTGATATGTTTATGCATCTTTATATATTCATGTTGTTCTCTTACATTATATATCTGTATCATTACAGCTTATTTAGCCTCCCTGTTGCGCTAGACGCATTTTAAGTGTGAATTAATACCAATGTTCATGCGCCCCTCACGTGTTTAAATGAAGCAGTGTAGTTCCGGTCTGTGTCCACTAAATGGAGCCACAGACCGCCACATTCATTTAAGTCTCTTACTTCAATACTAACCTTTTAAATTACTGGAGACTTTAATATTAATAAACGAATTATTCATACAATGGTTCTGTTTTAATATTGTTTGTATTTTGTTTCTTGTATAAACCACACACGCCCATATATAGATGTCCATCATCCATCCTGTAAACTAATGTCAAAATTAAAATGTGCCTGGAAACGTTTCTCCGTGTCCTTCTCTCCGATCGGAGCTCTGTCTAAGGAATGTATCTAACTACAACACCAACCAGTGTCCCACTCTTTCACACTCTTAATAAATGTCATGAGGTTTTCCAGAGCTGATTACAGCAGACTCTTGGACTTCAATGACATAAGAAGAATAAGCTTTATTTGCCAAGTATGAACATGCCAGACAGGGAATTTGTCCTTGGTTGTTCCGCTCACTGAACCCAGATTTAAATAATTGCAAACAGTAATAGACAAATGACTCTTATTAACATATATACAATTTAAAAAAGTGAAAGGTGCAGCAGTATGAGGTGCTGTCCAGAGGTTCTACCTCAGAGATGACCCATGTTCCTGTTTTATCAAAGGTCATGAACTGTGAGTTGTGACTGAAAGAGGACGATAAGGGGAACAAGGAATAACTGCATTTGATGAATCAACAGAATCTTTATTCCTTTAGTCATAGTTTCTTTTAATCATCCCTTTTTGTTGAGACTTTTTCTTCCCGACTTAAAGAGGACAGGAAGGAGAGAGGAAACATCCACACTCCTTGCTGATCCTTCTGATCTTTAACTGAGCACATCTCACTGATAAACTCCCAAAATACAGGCAGCGTATAAAATGTCCCACCAGGGACACAAACACTCTGAACCGCTGCTACACAGTCATGAAGGACGCTTGTTAGAGAAACTCTAAAAATATAGTGGACTTATCAGCATGCAGATCAATTTGAGATTATGTATATGTCTGTATGAAACTGATTGGGTCATTTGTTTGTGTGAGGGTTTATTACACACCTTCAAATAAGTGTTACATATTTCTCTTTAAGAACTGCACAATTATTTTCACACACACACACACATATGTAATTGCACACAAATGGATACAAGGTTGTCTGTACACTTGACTACATGTGTATGACCACACACACACACACACACACACACACACACACACAAACACACACACACACACACACACACACACACACACACACACACACACACACACACACACACACACACACACACACACACACACAGACGTATGAACACTTAAAGATACATGTATTTATATTTCTATACATAGTGTGTACATGGTCTTTTACTTTTGGCTGCTACCTTCAGGGGTTGCCACAGCAAGTCATCCGTCAAACTGGGATGACATGGTTTAGAGGCTGAATTTCTAATTTATTTAGAAATCAAAAGCTTGTTTTTAAGACATTCAAGGCCTGTTTAAAATAGGTATTAGATGCCATAATAGGTCCCCTTTAAAGGAAGAGTATGAGTGACAATCCCTTCTTGTAGATGGAAGGCTGTTCCAGATGTTCCCGCCTACAACAGATAAACATTCATCCCAAAGGTGGTTCGTCTGTATCTCACAGTCACCGCTATCACACGCCCGAGATTCATACCACCCACACATTTCCGTCTGAAGAACTGTTGCAGCGGCAGTCCTGCAAGACCATGATGGGTTTTGTACACAGAGCAGGCATATCTGAAGGTTTTCAAATTCTGGAAGCTTAAAAATGTATGTTTCTTTTAAATGTTAAAGGTATGAAATGAATGTGTTTTTTGTCCAAGAGTTTTAGTCATTTTTTATAAAGTGATTCAATCTGCTTGATGGCTTTGGAACATGCTAATGACCAGTTAGGTAAGCAATAGTCAATGTGTGATAGGATCATTGAATGGAAAAACATTATTGCTGCACTGTCAGTCAATGAGTGTCTTATTTGTCTGAAGTTTGCCAAGCCATATTTAACAGAGTTACATACTTTCTTGATGTGCTTCCTGAACGAGAGTGTCGGGTCTGCGGTTCTAACTTTCAGAACGACAACCACGACACGTCTGCATGACTTACTTCCTGAACTACGGCTCAAAAGCCTATTTCATTACAGGAAACGCCATCAAACTGAGTCCACGACGAGAAAGAAAGAGGAACTAGAGCTGTCCGTCAGGAGGGAGAACTTACTGATGAAGCAGGAAATAATCAGAAATACTTTTGTCCAGAACTAACCGTCCAACTGAAGCAGAGCAATGAAGAACATGAACAGAATCATCAGTTTTATGCTTTATGGTCTGTTTTTTTGTTCCTCGGTTTTCTCTAATGATGGTGAGTAAGCAGTTAACTATTGCCAGTTTGGATATAAAAGATGGGTAAACATCCACTTTCGTTTATTAAATCCATACATTTATCAAATCCATAAATATGCTGTGAAAGTTGAAACCTTAGTGACTCGTCTCTGGATCCAAAATAACCTACATATACATATAACCTACATATACGACGTAGGAAGAAGAAGTTGCTTGGTTATTTTAGGTTAGGTTAGATTGGTTAACAATTTAGCAAAAACAGAGGTACTTAACAATACAAATATCAAAAAGAACATTGTACTAACAAATATACTAAAATGTACCTTTTAATTTATTTATTTAAAGGAGCTTGAGGCAGGATTGAGGCAGGATTTATGAAAAAAATGCGTATACGTTTTAAGTTTTCTAGTAATAATGTCAGATGAAGCGTTCCAAACCAAAAAGAATGAGCCCTCTAGCGTATCTCTACGTTGCCCTGAACAGGCTGTGTGCTGCAAAATGTGCTGCAATTCCGGACCGGAATTTCCCGCGCTGTCCTGCGGATGTGACGTCACATGACGCTGCATGCACGTTCTCCCCGTTCTCCCGTGCCGGCTTCGCTGTTGGCTGCAGTACCCCCGACGGCCGTCGTAGCGCTAATGAGTCTCATTTCTTAAAGGAGCCTCATGCTCCTTTAAGCGTTTTTATCAGAAATCCCTTGTGTTGTTTTACTGATGTAGTGTTTAGTTTTCACCACAAGGTGGCGGTAAAGACGTCAACATGGAGCTTGTTTGTCAGGAGGTTTAAATGTAGATTTGTTTCAGTTTGGTCAGAAAAAAGGAGTCATTATACCTTTATAGTAAAAAATACGAATCCTTCTCATCGCTTATTTATTTATTGACAAGTCCAAATTGGAAAAAGATGGGATGGGATGGGATGGAAAATACAAAGTAATAATAATAATAATTATAACTGTCAAGATAAACAATTACAGTAAAGTTACGTTAACAGATAAAATTGTAGTTATTTCCCTTCAGAATTAATAATTAACTCTAACTGCCAGCCTGCTGTCAAACTTCCATATTGTTATTAACAATATGGAAGGATTAAGTCTTTAAAGTCAGAAGGAGCTTGGCTCTTAAAGGTTTTATATGGAAGGAGAAAATATTTATGATTTAAAGGAAACCAACAAAGGGAAGATGGTTGATGAAATTTGAAGTCTTCTGCTAATCATCACAACTCTGGCTGCAGTAATTTACATCAGCTGGAGGCTGTTCAAAGTTATTTTAGGACAAACATTTAATAAGAACTGGAGTGGTCCAACCTTCAAATAACAAATGTGTTTTTCTGTTTCTATATTTTTAAACGTGTCTTCCGTCACCAGAGACGTCTGAACTCTCCGGCCTGAAGAGAAGGATCTTAACAGAAATCAGTGATATTTTATGTTGAGTTCATGTTTGTAGTCAGGACGACGTACTCGGACGTTCTCTTGTCGTTTGAATGTTTTGATCTCTTCATCTATGTCGGTGATGATGCTGTTTTAAGTTCTGGATCACATTTGTTCCTGTGTGGCTTGTTTTTACGTTACACCTCTGGATATTCTGAATTGACAGTGAAAACGTTTCACATGGAGGTCGTGTTTGTTCAGACTGGAAATATATTCTCACTGGCTCTTCCAGCTCTTACTCTTCCACCTTTCAAGTGCAATATTATTCTTCCATCCATTCAGTGCAATATTCCTCCACCCATTCATGTACATTTTTATCCTCCCATTCACTGTTTTTTTATAGTGTATATATATATTTATGTTTCCTGTTTTTTGTTTTGTTGTTTACAGTACTTGTTTACATAGGGCCAAATCCACAAAGAATAGATTGCGCCCGCAAATAGCGCTGTGAATTGCGCCACATTTTTGCCCCGCTTTAAGGTCCTATTCACAAAAGATTTTGCTCTAATGATATGGCGGCGCAAACACGCCCATAAAGTTTTGCAGTAACTTCATTAACACCGGATCGGGATCAGATCAGGATCTGACGGTAATTCATGTTCTGTGTTTTGCTACACACACCTACAGGTCAGCTGTTAAACACACACATTCTAGATTTATATGTTTATATGGCGGAATTGTTTGTAATAAAGCAGCCCCTTACTATATGGATGAATCCTGAGCTCCGTACTGTTATTTTTATTTTTAAATCCGAGATAAGTCCACAACCCCACTTGATCTGACTGTCTACAGTCATGTCTGACTGTAGATTTCACCCTTAATATCATTCAGTATCACACAGGCTTGAATCATATTGAAAAGAGAGAGAAACAGAGACAGAGGGGGAGTGAAGCCTGAATTATGGTTCTGCGTTAAATCGACGCAGAGCCTACGCCGTAGGGTACGCGGCGACGCGCACCGTACGGTGCGTATCTCTGCGTTGGTGTAACGCGGAACCATAAATCAGCCTTGAGGAGTGAGTTTGCGCGCAGTTAATACACACTTCGAAAAGACGGTATTTGCTCCACTATTTTTGCGTGTGGCAAATAGCGCTGGCCTTTGTGAATTAGACGGTTTTTGCAATGAGGCTTATTTGCATAGAAAGGGGCAATTTTGCGCCGAATGTATGAATATTACCTAATTTACATGCATGCAAATTGCACAGGCGCACCATGACACTATTTGCTTGGCAGCGCAGTTTGTGGTGCAATTCGCCCTTTGCGGGTGCTTTGTGAATTAGACGCTCTCTTTTTGTCTCATTTGCACCGCTTTAGCGGCCCCAAAAGCCACGCAATCCTTTTGTGAATTTGGCCCATAGTCTTTGCATGTGTGCACTTTGACGGAGCTGCTGCCTAATTTTCATTGTACCAGTATAATGACAATAAAGGCTTTCTATTCTATTCTATTCTTCTGATGGATAAATGATTTCTCTCAGGGATGGATGGAAACAAATGTAGAAAGAAAAAAGAATATTTGATTTTATCATTTGGACAAATAGTTGTTATGTTTATAACTGCATGACAATATTTTTTTTTATTTATTTTTTTAAAGTTCATAATTATTGTCGGGTTAAGTTGTTTTGAGGCAAGGACAACTACTAGAGCTTGCAACAATAAGGTTTAATCCACAAACGTTTGTAGGCGGGATCAGCGTGTCAACATACATGCAGCCTTCGGCTCAAAAAGATCCCCGCCCCTCAATATGACGTCACTCTTAAAGTGTCCCCACATAATGACATTACACCACATCCCCCTTACTAAGGCTGGAAAATACCCAAGGCTGTAATCTCTTTTCAAATCACTTTTTTTTTTCAGTTAAACCCTGAACATCAGAATAAACATACTATGAACTCAATCACATTCTAGATCCCTAAAATCCAATTTCTTCATTCAAAATATGTTATTCCTTTTTTTTTTCACCAATAAACAGCAATATTCTTAACCCCATTTCTTTTCAAAAAGAAAACACAGTATCAGTTCTCCACCAGAAATCACCTAAATGAACCATCCAAAATAACAAACGAAATCAGTGTCTTTTTTTTTTTTCCATCCAGATAAATTTTTCTTTTCCTCTCCTTCTCTCTCTGCTTCTACAAGTCCAGTCTCTGTGGCTTTCTAACTTCTCTGCCTGACCTTGTTCTCATACACCCAGGTGTGCTTTGAGATGGTTTAGGTGGAGACAGAGGTCCAGAGTCCGCACGTGAAGGAATGTCCTCCTGCACAGGTTGAGTCACATCCTGAGACCCCGCCATAGGCACTAGATGTTGACGGTTCCTCCGCAGTGTTCCTTGCGGCCCACTCACTAGATAGGATCGCGGGCTGTCGTGAGCGGAAGTCACAGTTCCTTGTGCCCTAGCGTCTGTAATCCAAACCTGGTCTCCAGGTGACAACGTTGTGAGAGCTCTTGCTCTGTGCCTCTCATTGAAACACTTTGCATCCATCAGTCGCTTCTCTCGCTCCTTGTGCTGAAGTGCTGGCAGGTCTGGTAGAGCTGGCTTCAACCTCTCAGGAAGGATGGGTAAGGTAGTACGAAGACGACGACCCATGAGCAACTGGGCAGGGCTGTAGCCGTTACTCAGGGGAGTGGCCCTGAAGGCCAGTAGGGCCAGATAAGGATCTTTGGCCTTTTTTTAGCAGGTTTTTAACTGTTTGGACTGCACGTTCTGCTTCGCCGTTGGCTTGCGGGTACCCGGGGCTGCTGGTTACGTGCACAAATCCATAGTCAGCTGCAAACTGTTTCATCTCGTGTCCCGAGAATTGAGGCCCATTGTCTGAAATGAAATGATACGGTATCCCGTTCCTTGAGAACATTGATTTCAGATGGACTATCACGTCAATGGATCTAGTCGGGCTGAGTTGTGCTATTTCCACCCATCTGGAAAAATAATCCACCACCAGCAGATATGTTTTATCTTTCAGAGTGAATAGATCTGCTCCTAACTTCTGCCAGGGCCCGTCCGGGAGTGTGGTTGGCAGCAGGGGTTCTCTGGGGTTGACCCTTTCTTTGATGCACTCTCTGCAATTGAGTACTAGTTCAGTTATTTGACAGCTCAGACCAGGCCACCACACCGTCTGACCTGCTCTTTCCCTGCACTTAACTACCCCCTGGTGCCCCTCATGTATTTTGTCGAGAACATCATTTCTCATGCTGGCAGGTATCACTAACCTCGTTCCACGCAGGAGCAGTCCGTTGTGCACACTCAGATGTGCTCTCTCGTGCCAGTAGTGCTTGACAGGGCCATACGCCTGGTGTCTCTCTGGCCAGCCCTCGACACAGTACTTCATGACCTGGGCACAGACGCTGTCAGCGCACAGCTGTTCTTGGAGCTCAGTTAAGTACTTGTCACTCATAGGAAGGTTGTCCAGGACTGAGTCAACATATATATTGGTGTCCTCCATCAAGTCATTTTCTGCTCGCATCACTCCATTTTTGAGTGGAGCGCGAGAGAGTGTGTCCGCAGTTGCAAGGCTCTTTCCTGGCGTGTGTGAGATTGTGTAGGAGTACCTCATTAAGCGCATCCTGAACCTTTGTATCCTAGGTGGCAGCGCGTCCAGAGCCTGCCCACCCAGTAGACTCACAAGCGGTTTGTGGTCGGTCCCGAGGTCGAAGTGTAGGCCCAGAATGAAGTCGCAAAATCTCTCGCAGGCCCATGTCAGCGCCAGTGCCTCCTTTTCCAGCTGCGCATAGCGCTGTTCAGTGTCTGTCAGGGACCTTGAAGCATACGCTACTGGTGACCACACTTCTCTGTCCTTCTGGAGCATCACTGCGCCTAGCCCGTAGGACGAGGCGTCTGCTGATATTTTCAGTGGCTTGTTAGGGTCGTAGAGGTGAAGGACCGGTGCAGTGGAGAGCTCCTTTTTGAGGCCGCAAAAAGCCTTCTGTTGTTCATGACCCCAGTACCACTGATTCTTTTTAGACAGTAGATCTCTCAGTGCTTTATCCTTCTCTGCCAGGTTAGGTAGAAATTTCCCTAACTGGTTCACCATTCCCAGAAAACTTCTGAGCTTGCTTATGTTTGTAGGCTCCTTCATGTCCTGCACGGCTCTGGTTTTGTCTGGGTCCGGCTTCATGCCGTCCGCTGAGATGACGTAGCCAAGGAACTTGACCTCTCTCTGTCCAAACTCACATTTTGACAAGTTCAGTGTGACCCCCGCTTTCACTGCTCTCACCAATACAGCATGTGTCCTGGCATCATGCTGCTGCTTCGTAGCCCCCCAGACCAGAATGTCATCCATGTGGCAAACTACACCTTCTAGACCGGAAGTGACCTCAGTCACCATCATGTTCTGAAAGTGCTCCGGGGCAGAGGAGATGCCGAAAGGCAGGCGGTTAAAGTGGTAACGCCCGAATGGCGTAATGAATGTGGTGTAGAGAGCGGATTCTTTGGCTAAGGGAATCTGCCAGAAACCCATGTTTGCATCCAGCTTTGTGAAAAATTGTGCTCCTGTGAGCATGCCTAACGTCTGCTCTACAGAGGGAAGGATATATTTTTCACGACACACTGACACGTTCAGTGGTGTCAAGTCTACACAAATGCGAACGTCCTCCTTGTTCTTTTTCGGGGCGACCACCATGCCACAACACCAGTCTGTTGGTTCCTCAATGCGGCTGATGACCCCTAGACTTTCCATCCGTTCCAACTCCTGTTTCACTTTGCCCATGAGCGGTAATGGGACTCGACGTGGCACTTTGAGGGAGAATGGCTGTGCGTCGGGCTTGAGTTTGATTGTATAGGCCTTCTGTACCAGCCCAAGTCCACCACACAGTTTCGGATACGTCTGCCTTACTGTCTCCTGGGTTATAGTGTCAACTCTAGCCACTAACTTGAGGCCTACTGAAGCTGCCCTACTTAACAGCGCCACCTGTAGTCCTCTCACTACAAAGACCCTCTCTGTAATGTTCCTCTCTTTGTAAGAGAGCGTTTCCGTGGCCGACCCCAGGACAGTCAATTTAGCACCACCTGGCCCATAGAGTGGTTTGAGGACTTTTTCTAGTACCCCCTCTCTGTGCATGCCATTGTACATCTGCTCAGAAATGGCTGTGACGTCTGCTCCGGTGTCTATTTTAAAGAACACTGAGCTGCCCCTAATGCTGATGTCAGCCATCCACGGGTCCTCACCAGAGGATAATACACCTAAGAACAGTTCATTCACATCTTCTGCAACTTCATGTACAGTTTTGTTCGATCTGCACACTTTTCCAAAATGGCCACGTTTTCCACAGTTGTGGCAGTCTGCACTCTTAGCTGGGCATTGTGACACTGGGTGCGAGGGTGATTTTCCGCATTTTCCACATGCTTTACATTCAGCTTTGTTTTGCACAGGTTTATCAGTTCTCCACGTTTTGTGCTGCCCCTGTGTCTGATCTTTATTTCTGAATTTGTTTTGTTTTCCCCTCTTGAAATGCATAGCATCCATGGCTGGCTTGCTGGCACTTAAATCTCTCAGATCATTCTGCTGTCTCTTAATTTCCTCAGACTGTCTGGCCATTGTGATGGCTTTTGCTAGTGTGAGTTGTGCATCTAGTTGCATCCTCTCTGACAGAGATGAATCTTTGATCCCCACCACTAGTCTGTCTCTTATGAGCTCATCATGTAGATCGCCATACTCACAGTTCTCTGCTAGTGCGTACAGTGTTGTGATGAATGCGTCCACTGGTTCTGAAGGCTGCTGTACCCTCTTGTTGAATTTGGCCCGTTCATATATGACGTTTTTCCTCGGGATGAAGAACCTGTCAAATCCGTCTTTGACCGGAGCATACCGCTGTCGCTGCTCGGCTGTTAGGTCCAGCCCCCGTAGCACGTCGTCAGCCTCGTCCCCCATATAGTATACCAGTGTGTTCACCTGGTTCGCGTCGGAGGAGGAAATCAGGTTGCTCGCCTGTCGAAAACGTTCAAACCTCCTTATCCACTTCTCCCACTCCTGTGGCTTTGCAAAGTCGAAAGGTTCCGGTGGTTTTATGCTGAACGTCGCCATCGGCGGTGCCGCATTCGCCGCCTGGGCTGCTGCTGCTGCTGGCGGAGCACCCTCCTCGTTGTCGCTCATGCCGGCGTGTGTCTGTTTCCTCGTGAATGAAAGTCACTTTTTTCTGCCGCGCACCGTCGCTCAAAGTAGCTCCACCTCTGACACCATGTCGGGTTAAGTTGTTTTGAGGCAAGGACAACTACTAGAGCTTGCAACAATAAGGTTTAATCCACAAACGTTTGTAGGCGGGATCAGCGTGTCAACATACATGCAGCCTTCGGCTCAAAAAGATCCCCGCCCCTCAATATGACGTCACTCTTAAAGTGTCCCCACATAATGACATTACACCACAATTATGACCGATCATTTTTATTCTATCAGCTTTTTTATATGCAGATATTTAACATAACACAACTGCATGTTCCTCAAAGTGGCTGAGTTTCCTGTTAATGTCATCTTCTGAGTCTTCCTCTGATGTTTCTGCAGATACAGAGGTCTCCTGTCAGGTCAGCAAGACTTGTATCTTACCCTGCAGTTTCACAGCTCATGGTGACGTTGTCATCCACTGGATTCAAGAGACTCCACCAGAGTCCCGGGTTCAAAAGACTCCACCAGAGTCCCGGGTTCACTCCTACTATCGCAAACAAGACCAACTGGGAGAGCAGCACCAGAGGTTCAGAGGAAGAACATCTCTGTTTGAGGACCAGATCTCCAGAGGAAACGCTTCCCTGCTGCTGAGAGGAGTGAAGGTTCAGGACCAGGGCAGATATCTGTGTAACGTCAGCACCATCACTGGAAATAAGGAGAACTTCATCCACCTGAATGTGAACGGTATGTGGAGAATAAAAATCTCAGCAGATTCAGATGTTTGAATCCGTTGTTCATGTTGTTTTTTGTAATAAACAGAATAGAATAGATATTTACTGTTGCAGTAACAATAAAACACAATTTAGCAGTTCTTCCTTATTAACATATTGTAAAGGAACATCATTAACTCACAGTTTGTCTCAGACATAAAATAGCTGAGACAAAGTTAAAATAACTGCTAAAATAACTTAAAATTAAAATAAAATAAGTTAAAGTTAGAATAACTGCTGCTGGTTGTTAAACTCGTAACGCCCACACAACAGTTTCTGAGGGAATTTACACTTTTTTCAAACTGCTGCGGGGGTCGATGTTTCCATTGGTGTTTTTTTTTATGAGCGTAACTCTCCTAGTTCTTTCTCCACATCTGTAACTCTCTGTATCTCATCCTGCAAGACTTCTCTTCCAACAAAGATAAAGAAGATCTCAACTTTGAACAAATATTGAACATATATTGAAGAATATGAACAAAAATCTCTTTAGTTTTGTACAAATAACTGCCACCATCCCTGTTATGAAAACAGTCAACAGAAGAACAAGAAGGCAACAGATCATTCAAATGATTATTCAGAGGTAAAGCCCTGATGTAATGTAGTAATGCATAGTGATTAAGTTGTGTTACAGCACAACTACATCATATAAATGAGACCAAATATGACTGGAAACTAGATTTTGATTACTTTAATTTCACCGACCGTCACATCCAGTAATGCAGGACACGTGCAAATGCAAAAAACCACCACCACCAGACTTTTACTTTAAACTGGATTATTTAAACGTCTGAATAAATACCTTGAGACAGCATAAAAAGGTTTTATTTAATTACAAGTGTTTCCAGTAAAGGTTTTAGTTTGTGATATTTAAGGCCTGTTTACTGGACGACGCTGAGACGGAAACACGGAAACAGAGTTTTGGGAGGAAAAAAACACCTGCAAAGATTTGACAACAGCCTGCAGAGGGACATTTTTTGCAACTCAAGCAGTTCACATAAAAGGATAATTTTCCACTCATCTTCACTGAACCAATAAAAAGAAACCCCCTCAACGACGAAACAAAGTCATCCAATGACAAATGCAACCCCCCCAAATGTCCCAGCAGTCCAAAATATAAGTCAAACATGCACCGGTCCTCCAATCATGCTCCCAAATCTTAATCATCAGAAAAATTACTCGAAACACAACAGAGAGTGCAGATCTTCACGTAGTACCATGTCCAAAAGGAAGAAAACAAATACATGAACATGGTCTCACTGTTCTCCAGCGCTCTCCAGGTAAGTGACAACAAGAGCGTCTCCTTGAGCGTCCTGGAGCGACGCGTCTCCCGCTGAACACGACGGTCTGCTCTCGTACAGATCTCCTTAGGAGAGCCAGACCTGGCCCACAATAGAGCGTCCTAAGTCTATTTTAGTTTTGGAGACCAGGAAGTATGTGTGAGCATATTACCCCGGTTCTGACATCCCTCCACTGACTTCCTGTCCATTTTAGAATAGATTTTAAGATTTTATTGCTAGTGTTTAAGGTTTTAAATGCGCTGGTACTATATTCATCTTTATATGTATTTATTTATTTCGTGCATGGTAGTGCATAGTTTGACAATATTACAGTAGTACATTTGTAAACTTCAATCTACACACCAATGACCGAAAAGGAGCAGGATGAAGAGGGCACAACATCCAATATATCTCAGGGCACAACATCCAATCAGATGGTCCTTGCAGTTCCCAGATCCAGACTCAAAGGCGACCGGGTCTCTTTGGGAGATGGTCTGATTTCCTGGAAAAAATTACCTTTTTGTGAATTAGAACAACTCAAACTGTTATTGCACTGAAATTGCCAATCCCTGCTTGCTTGCTGATTGGGTAACGTATTGCGTCACGCATCGCGTCACTTCCTGGTGTTGCGGTCTGTTGCCGTTGCACGGCGTTGCAGGCTCTGATCTCTTCCAATTTTTTTTGTCTAAACTTAGATTGTTTTCTGGTAAAATAGCACTAGATCTGGTAAATTTCTGTCTTTATTTCAACACTTGCACATTTTTCTCTTCCGCAACTTTCATTGTCACCAATCACCGATACATTCTCTGTCTGTTAGCCTCTGTTAGCCTCTTAGCATGGCCTCCTCTTCTCCCACCGTTTCACCTCTTTGCTGCTCAGTGTGTGAAATGTTTAGTTATTCCTCTGCCTCCTTTAGCGAAGACGGTAAGTGCTTAAAGTGTAGTTTATTTGCAGGACTGGAGGCGAGGCTCAGTCAGTTAGAGGTCCGGTTCGGCCAACTAGACCATAGTCCGATAACCTCCTCAGCTAACCAGGCTAAGCTAGCGGCGGACCGGCCCATAGCAGCTGAGCGTAGCTGCTCCCCTGCAGCTCCCGAGCAGCCGGCCAGGCAGGGCGGCTGGATGACGGTTCGGAGGAAGCGTAGTCTTAAAGGGCTCACGGAGCACCACCACCCGCTTCACGTGTCTAACCGATTTTCCCCACTCAGCGACACACCCGTTGAGAAGCCGACTCTGGTGATTGGCGACTCCATAGTCAGGCATGTGAGGCCGACTCCAGCGACCATAGTTAGGTGTATCCCGGGGGCCAGAGCGGGCGACATTGAAACAAATTTGAAGCTACTGGCAAAGGGTAATCGTAAATATGGTAAAGTTATAATCCATGTCAGAGCTAATGACTCCCGTCTTCGCCAGTCGGAAGTGACCAAAATTAATATTGTCTCGGTGTGTAACTATGCCAAAACCATGTCGGACTCCGTAAGTTTCTCTAGTCCCCTCCCAAATCTGACCAGCGATGACATGTTTAGTCGCATGCTCTCGCTCCGTCGCTGGTTGTATCGGTGGTGTTCAGAAAACGACGTGGCGTTCATTGACAATTGGGAGACGTTTTGGGGAAAACCCGGTCTGATTAGAAGAGACGGCATTCATCCCACCCGGGGTGGTGTTGCTCTTGTCTCTAGTAATTTGGCCTGTTTTATTAGACACTCCCCCTGACAATGCAGGGTCCAGGCCAGGATGCAGAGCTGCAGTTTAACACACTTCTCTGCTGCTTCTCGAGGACCAACGCCTGCCAATAAAACTGTAGGATTGCATGATGTAATTGGCCACTCTAAAACTGTAGGATTACATGATATTGGCGACTCTGGCCAGGTGCCTAGCAAAATAGAATTGGTTGCAGTTCCCCGCCCTCCAAAAGTTCCCCAGGTGCGGCGCTATGGAGGCGTTAACCAAAATAACCTTGTAAAATTTAAAACCAATGCGCATTTAGTACCAATAAGAGACCAAAAAATGAGATGCGGACTACTAAATGTACGATTGTTAAGCTCCAAGTCTCTGTTAGTAAATGATAGAATTACAGAGAGCAGGAGTGATATTTTCTGCTTAACAGAAACATGGTTACAGGAGGAAGAGCATGTTAGTTTGAATGAATCGACTCCGCCCAGCTATCTTAATCATCACATTCCTAGAAATACGGGCCGAGGTGGAGGAGTCGCAACAATTTATAACTCCAGTCTCAAAACAAAAACTGAACCCAAGTGCAATTATAATACATTTGAAAGCCTCACGCTTAGTCTGAAATTTCCGAGCTGGAAATCAGAGAGGCCACTGGTGTTAGTGGTAGTGTATCGGCCCCCTGCTGGTGCTTATCTAGAGTTTCTGTCTAAATTTTGGATTATTGATCAGTACAGATAAATTCATCATAGTGGGTGACTTTAATATTCATATGGATGTTGAAAGCGATAATCTTAAATTATGCTTTCAATTCTCTTCTAGAATCAATGGGTATCTCACAAAAAGTGGATAAACCGACTCACTGTTTTAATCATACTCTCGATATCGTTCTCACCCACGGTGTTGAACCTGATGATCTGTTGGTGTCACCTGTAAACTCCCTTTTATCCGACCATCATTTAATAACGTTTGAATTTAATATTGTCGATGTTGAATTGCAAAATAGGAAGTATTACTTTAGCAGATGTTTGTCTGATGAAGTTATTGCTAAATTTAGGGAGGCCATTGCTCATCTTCTTCTTCCCTCCTAAAGGGGAGTTTTTCCTTGCCACTGTTTGGCTTAAGGTTTTTCTCCCACTAGGGGAGTTTTTACCTGCCATTGTTTATGTAATAACTGCTCGGGGGTCATGTTCTGGGTATGGGTCTCTGTAAAGCGTCTAGAGACAACTCTGTTGTATTAGACGCTATATAAATAAAATTGAATTGAATTGAATTGAATTGAATCTTACGACAGTGGACAATAGTGAAGTAGTAGAGGCCAGTAACCTGCAGTTGCTCCTTTGAAAAGGAGGGTTTCTAGCCACAGGAGCTTAACTCCCTGGTATAATTCAGATATCCGCATGTTGAAACAAAACGTGCGTAAGATGGAAAGGAAGTGGCACTCTTGTAGGTCTGTAGACTCCTATCGTGAATGGAAAGATATTCTAATAGTATATAAAAAAGCCATTTGCAAAGCCAGAACAGCTTATTATTCAACGTTGATAGAGGATAACAAAAGTAACCCACGTTTTCTGTTCAGCACTGTAGCCAGGCTGACAAAGAGTCACAACTCTGTTGAGCCGTGCATTCCTGCATCTCTCAGTAGTGAGGACTTTATGAGCTTCTTCAACAGTAAAATCGCGAGAATTAGAGAAGAAATCAACCAGCCGGTTGTGGGTGTTTCTTCAGCTTTAGTGACTTCCCTAGGCTCTGACTTGACTCTAGACTGTTTTGATCCTATAGACCTCCCTGAGCTGACCTCACTCGTCAATAGAGCTAAGTCAACCACATGTATGTCAGACCCCATCCCGACTCCACTATTCAAAAAAGGTTTTTTCTCTTATTGGTGCGACAATACTAGACTAAATCAACCTATCCATAAGCTTAGGATATGTACCACAGGATTTCAAAGTCGCAGTAATTAAACCTTTACTTAAAAAACCTTCTCTTGACCCAGACACCTTAGCTAATTATAGGCCAATTTCCAACCTTCCATTTGTATCTAAAATTCTAGAAAAGGTAGTTTCAAGCCAGTTATGTAACTATTTGTATAGAACTGATCTGTTTGAAGTCTTTCAGTCAGGGTTCAGAATGCATCATAGCACAGAGACAGCACTGGTTCGAGTCACGAATTACCTTCTTATGACCTCAGATAAGGGACTAGTGTCCATATTGGTTCTACTGGACCTCAGATAAGGGACTAGTGTCCATATTGGTTCTACTGGACCTCAGATAAGGGATTAGTGTCCATACTGGTTCTACTGGACCTCAGTGCTGCTTTTGACACTATAGATCATGGCATTTTACTGCACAGGTGAGAGCATGTTGTTGGGATTAAAGGGACAGCTCTACGTTGGTTTAAATCATACCTATCTGACAGGTTCCAGTTTGTTCATGTACATGAGGTTTCTTCAGAACAGTCAAGGGTCTGTTATGGTGTTCCGCAGGGTTCAGTGCTAGGGCCAATCTTGTTTAGTTTATACATTCAGCCATTGGGAAGTATAATCCAGAATCACGGCATACACTTTCATTGCTATGCTGATGATACGCAGCTCTATTTGTCTCTGAAGCCAGATGAAACAGAACCGTTAGTTAAACTTCAGGCATGTCTTAGGGACATCAAGGACTGGATGTCCAGAAATTTCTTGCTTCTAAATTCAGATAAAACAGAGGTTATCATTCTTGGTCCAGAGCATCTTAGGAAGGGATTAGATGGTGTTGCCATGGCTTCCAGTGCAACTGTGAGAAACCTTGGTGTTGTTTTCGATCGGGATTTGTCGTTTAAACCAGGGGTTCTTAACCTTTCTGACCTTGGGGCCCGTTAAATATTAACACTGTATAGCAGGGGTATTCAACTTTAAGAGGTCCATTTAGAGATAATTTACTCAAGCGAAGGTCCAGAACATCATAATTAATAAATATATATATATATATATATATATATATATATATATATATATATATATATATATATATATATATATATATATATATATATATACATATATATATATATATATATATATATATATATATATATATATATATATATATATATATATATATATATATATATATATATATCCATCCATCCATCCATTATCTATACCCGCTTTATCCCTTGCGGGGTCACGGGGGTCTGCTGGAGCCTATCCCAGCTCATTTCAGGTGAGATATATATATATATATATATATATATATATATATATATATATATATATATATATATATTCAAGTAGCCTCATAGTTGTATCAACATCTGCATCTGACTGTTATATTAAAAAAGTACATATTTGCCCATTAACATGTGTAACTTCAATTACACATATTTTTTTCTCTTAAAAATAAAATAGATTTTATTTTATTTTTCAAATGCTATCTTATTTTATTTCTTTACCAGCAGTTTGAATTTCCCCTTTTCTTTGTTAATTGTCTCAACACATTTTTATAATAAATTAATATAAACACATCTTAACAATTGAACAGTTTTGCAGTTTTTCTTTCTTCCCCTCTAATAATCTTATGCCCCCACTTTCTGTCATTCAGTGAGAGAACTGAGCTCTAATTTCTCCTGCCAGAATTTAAATCTGGGCTGAATGGTGTCAGGTTCTCATATGCATGATAAGGTGCTCATTGATGAGCCTGAAACGATATTTAGTTTTATTTAGCTTCTCATCTCCGTAAGAGTCAAGCTAATTACTTACTAAGTAATTTACTAAGTTTTATTTACATTAATAAATTGTCAGGACTGCGCGTGTCGGATTTAATCCGAGCCTGATCAGCTAAAACGGGCAGACCCCGCAGCTCTCTGGCCGCTGCAGCCGTGTCACTTTCCGATGCTTTTGCGAGCCCGAACAACAGTCCAGCCCACACATCTACATGTACAATCCTTCAGCAGTAACGACGGAGCCGCCCGAGCGGCACCGACCTCCCCGGCCGCGGGGACGCGTCAGGATAAATGATCACGCCGCGCTCGCTCGCTCTGGGCGCAGACCCAAGTAATCGATCCCTGATCCTGGCGGATCTAAACCTACTCTGTGCAAAATGAAGGATTTTCTCTATAAATACACACCATTTCTCTTACTATTACACGTACAGCTAGCTGAGTGTCTTCTCCTCATTTGGTTGGGAGTTGCTATGCAGTCCCGCGGCCCCCGCAGCCCACATGTAAAAAACGGATTTTTTTTTCGCGGCCCACTAGATGGCGCTCGCGGCCCAAGTGTGGGCCGCGGCCCTATGGTTAAGAATCACTGGTTTAAACCATATGTTAATCAGGTTTGTAAAATAGCATTTTTCCATCTCCGTAATATTGCAAAGATTAGGAAAATCCTCTTGCAGAGTGATGCAGAAAAACTAGTTCATGCATGCTGCTCTCTGCCTTCTCGCGTCATACGTCACCACCACCAACTTAAAGACTAGCGCCAGCCTCCCCACCTGAGGAGGGAGGAAGGCGCACACTTAACATTTTACTAATAAACAACACAAATGGTAAATAAACTTAAATGCGGCTCCTACAGTAATAATTGCTTGGTGGTTCATGTTCTGGGTCTCTGGAATCTGGAAAGCGTCTAGAGACATCTGTTGTATTAGACGCTATATAAAAAAAATTAATTGAATTGAATTGAATTTAAATCTCTGCTGAAAACTCATTTCTACTCGCTGGCATTAAATTCAAGTTGAGTTTTAGACCTCTTCTCTTTATATATCATCTTTAGTTGTGCTTTAACTGATGTAGTTTGAGGTGGATTATTTACAGGAAATTGTTTTTTTTTAGCTGAAAAAGCAGTTTGGTGAACCTTGGTTGTTTTTAATATAAATAAATTTGACCTTAAAGGAGCTGTATGTAAGAGCAATAATAAAACGAATCATAAAATGACCCCGATATGTCAACAGACATTTAAAAATCATGTTCATTTCAAATACTTATGTCACTGACAACAGTACTCAAGCCAGGATATTCCAGTTTAAAAAGAGGAGTTGCAGCCCTCAACTGATGTTTATGTTGTCATTTTTTGTTTTGGCCTGAAGCTCCACCCTCCACCTATCTCCCAATCACGAAGTCAGTAATGTTTCTGAAGCTCCACCCTCCACCTATCTCCCAATCACCAAGTCAGTATTGTTTCGGCATCCGGGTTGCCAGCTCGGCTCTAATTATCGCAGCAGCCGCTACGAACGTGTTGGATGAAAAACCTGGCAACATCTGGTCGGGGAGGAGGGGAAGGGTACACGCCGCTCAACAATATTTTGAAAATGACTGCAGTACCAGTTTTGGCCATTTCTTACAGACGGCTCCTTTAACTTTGAAAGAATGACCAGAAAAGTCTGTTTCCAGCCGAGATTGAAGAGCGTGAAGTAAACAAGCTTTCAGTGACATGAACAACATTAACAACTGCATATTTGTCCTCCAGCTCCAGTCCAGCACATCAACATAGAACAGGTACAAAATAAAATCACCTGCAGCTCAGAGGGGATCTATCCTGAACCTGGACTCATCTGGACCACCAATCCTCCATCCAGCGTGAACCTGCAGAACCTGCCGAACTCACGAACAGTCCAGCTGACTGAACAGCAGCTTTACAGCATCAGCAGCTCTCTGATACTTCCAGACGGAGATACTGACCTGGACTACATCTGCACCGTCAGCACTCCAGCAAACAGCAGGAGATCCACTTTGCTTCAACCAGGTAGAAATTACATTTAAATGTTTATGTGGTGGCTCTCAGTGCCACGAAGACCTTAATGAGATGTTCATGTCGTCTACGAAAGCTTTTGTCCTTTACAACTGATGTTTAGTTTTCTTTCGTTTTGGGTTTCCATCATTCCATGTCCTGTTTACTGTAATTTCAGCTGTTATAAATGGATCACACACTGAAACATTCATCTCCTGCTCAACCGACAATTATCCAATAAAGTATCTCACCTGGACATTTAACCACAAAGAGATCATCCTGACCCAGAGCGGAGATGAAGGGCTCTACGAAACTACAGAGAGCTGGAAGCAGCATGTGATGACTGTATCAAGGACAGGAGGTCTCACTCTGAAGCATTTAACTTTAGACCAGACAGGAACATACAAATGTGAACTCAGGGATGAAGAGGAAACATACGTGAAATACACTTTTCTTCACATACCAAAAGGTAAAATGATTAAAAGTGTTAGAGCCAGAATAAAAATAAGTTATTAAGAGTTTAGTTTTGGTCATGTCTCATGTTTAATTTGAATATTTAAAAGGAAAGAGTGCTGCCTGTTTTGTTATGTTCATGTCAAAAGTTGAACTGATAGTATGAACATCTGCATGACATCAGTCTGCTGCAGCAGCAAGTTGTTGGTGACGTAGATCGTCAGATCAACAGTCTTTGACCGTGAATCACAACTGCATCCATTTCCTGCTATAGATGGAGACTTTTAATGTTGCTAAATTATTCTGAATTATTGGTTTTAGTTAATAGTTGAAACATTCAAAGAACTCATGTGTCACTGACTTTAGCTCAAGAACTGGTCATAACTCAATATAACAGATTTAAGAAACTGCAGCTACAAACAGTTACAGAGAGTTGTGAAGGTTCATGTGTGCTGAGATCTGTTGAGACTCGGGTTCAAATCACTGACATCAAAAACACTAAAACGGTCATTTTAATTCTTGTGTTTTTCTGTTTCAGACTGGACCAAAGTTATTGTAGACGTGGTGGTGAGTTTGCTGCTGCTGGTGGTCTTGGTTTCTGGACTCGTTGGTTACAAATACTGGGAGAGGAGGAGGAGGAATAAAAGAGATAAAGGTAAAGATATTGTTTCATGATTTGATTGTGTAAATACGAAGGATGCAGGATGTTGAATATTTGCTTATATCTGATATGCTGGTACTTTAAATTAAGTTTTTTTCAGACTGTTGATACTAGTACTGATATATACAGCTAAACCTCTGCTGCGATACTTGATACTGACGTTAAATCTAACATAGTAGAATTGAGATGCTCTCACCATGTCAGCTGTATTTGTTTTTAATTTTAAAGAGCACAAATAGTCTTCATTACTAGTAATTAATTCCAAGTTAGTGGGCTTCCTCTGATTCACACAGTCTTGCAGTAACAAAGTGATCATTTCAAAAACCTGGAGTCCATCTATGTTTTTACAGATTATAACTTGCAGGTAACGCCACGCCTGGAAACAGCAACTGGCATTGTTTTGTGAGGCTCAATGTAGTTCACAGATCT